>NW_019154123.1:16106876-16145054 GCF_002288905.1 Enhydra lutris kenyoni
GACTCTTAATCTCAAAAAACAAACTGAGGGTTAATGGGGGGAGGGGGGTTGGGGGGGTGGGATTATGGACATTGGGGAGGGTATGTGCTATGGTGAGTGCTGTGAAGTGTGTAAACCTGGCGATTCACAGACCTGTACCCCTGGGGATAAAAATAGATTATATGTTTATAAAAAATAAAACTTAAAAAAAAAAAAACAAATATAATGGAAATAATTGATAGTAGTACAATAATACTAGGGGACTTTAACACCCAACTTACATCAACGGACAGATCATCCAAACAGAAAATTAACAAGGAAACAATGTCTTTAATAACACACTGGACCAGATGGATTTAACAGACATATTCAGAATATTCTATCCTAAAACAGCAGAATACACATTCTTCTCAAATGCACACAGAACATTCTCCAGAACAGATCACATATTAGGCCACAAAACAAGTCTCCACAAATTCAAAAAAATCAATGTCGTACCATGCATCTTTTCTTTTTCTTTTTTTCCAAGTTTTTATTTCAGTTCCAGTTAATTAACACATATTGTAATATTAGTTTCTGGTGTACAATTTAGTGATTCACTATGTATGTACAACACCTAGGGATCATCATAACAAGTGCATTCCTTAATCCCCATCCCCTATTTAACCCATCCTCCCCCACCACCACCGTAACCATCAATTTGTTCTCTATAGTTAAGAGTCTGTGTTATGGTTGCTTCTCTTTTTCCTCTATGGTCATTTCTTTTGTTTCTTAAATTCTACATATGAGTGAAATTATATGATATTTGTCTTTCTCTGACTGACTTTGTTTAGCATAATACCCTCTAGCTCCACCAACATCATTGCAAATGGCAAGATTTCATTCCTTTTTTTATGACTGAGCAATATTCATATATATATGAATATTGATATAACCTATAAACTAGTATATATATCATATGAATATGATATATATGAATATGAATTTTATATATATATATCTATATATCTATATAGATATATATATATATATCTATCTCACATCTTCTTTATCCATTCATCAGTCAGTGGACATTTGGGCTTTTTCCATAATTTGGCTGTTGTTGATAATGCAGCTATAAATATCAGGGTGCATATATTCCTTTGAATTAGCATTTTTGTATTCTTTGATTAAACACCTAGTAATGAAAAAAAAACACCTAGTAATGCAATTGCTGGATCACAGGGTGGTTCTATTTTTAACTTTTAGAGGACCCTCCATACTGCTTTCCACAATGGCTACACCAGTTTGCATTCCAACCAACAGTGTAAGAGAATTCCTCTTTCTCCACATCCTCACCAACACCTGTTGTTTCTTGTGTTATTAATTTTGGTCATTCTGACAGGTGTGAGGTGATATCATTGTAATTTTGATTTGCATTTCCTTGATGTGAGAGATACTGAGCATCTTTTCATGTTTCTGTTAGCCATCTATATATCTTCTTTGGAAAAATGTTTATTCATGTCTTTTGCCCCCCTCCCGCCTTTTTTGAGAGAGAGAGAGTTGGGGGGAAGCAGAAGGAGAGGGAGAGAGAGAATCTCAAATAGGCTCCAGGTTCAACATGGAGCCTGATGCAGGACTCAATCTCGTGACCTGAGATCATGACCTGAGGTGAAATCAAGAGTCAGATGCTTAACTGACTGAGCCACCCAGGCATCTCATCTTCTGCCCATTTTTAATTGGATTGTTTCTGGGGTGCTGAGTTTTATAAGTTCTTTATTTATTTTGGATACAAACCCTTTATCAGATATGTCATTTGCAAATATCTTCTCCCATTCTGTAGATTGCCCTTTAGTTTTGCTGATTGTCTTCTACACTGTGCAGAGCTTTTTATTTTGATGAAGTCCTAATAGTTTATTTTTGCCTTTGTTTCCCTTGCCTCGGGAAACATATCTAGAAAGAAGTTGCTATGGCTGTCAAAGAGGTTATTCTCTGTGTTTTCCTCTAGGATTTTGATGGTTTCCTCTCTCAAATTTAGTTCTTTTATCCATTTTGAATCTTTTGTGTGTGTATAATGTAAGAAAGTGGTCCAATTTCATTCTTTTGCCTGTAGCTGTCCTGTTTTCCCCAACACTATTTGTTGAAGAGACTTTTTTCCTTTGGATATTCTTTCCTGCTTTGTTAGAGATTAATTGACCATATAGTTGAGGGCTCATTTCTGGGTTTTCTATTCTGTTCCATTGATATGTGTCTGTTCTTTTGCCGGTACTATACTGTCTTAAACATTATAGCTTTGTAATATAACTTGAAATCTGGAATTGTGATGCCTCCAGCTTTACTTTTCTTTCTCAAGGTGTTTTTTTTGGCTATTTGGGGTCTTTCGTGGTTCCAAATAAATTTTAGGGTTGTTTGTTCTGGCTCTCTGAAGAAAGCTGTTGGTATTTTTATGAGGATTGCATTAAATTTGTAAGTTGCTTTGGGCAGTATAGATATTTTAATAACATTTTTCTTCCAATCCATGAGCATGGGATGTTTTCCCATTTCTTTGTGTCCTCTTCAATTTCTTTCATAGGTAATCTATAATTTTCAGAGTACAGATCTTTTATCTCTTTAGTTAGGTTTATTCCTAGTTATCTTATAGTTTTGGTACAATTCTAAATAGGATTGATACCTTGATTTCTCTTTCTGCTGCTTTATTATTGCTGTATAGAAATTCAACAGATTTCTTTTTTTTTTTTAAGATTTTATTTATTTATTTGACAGACAGAGATCACAAGTAGGCAGAGAGGCAGGCAGAGATAGAGGAGGAAGCAGGTTTCCTGCTGAGCAGAGAGCCTGATGAGGGGCTCGATTCCAGGACCCTGGGATCATGACCTGAGCTGAAGGCAGAGGCTTTAACCCACCGAGCCACCCAGGCGCCCCTCAACAGATTTCTATACATCAGTTTTGTATCTGGTGACTTTACTGAATTCATGTATCGGTTCTGGCAATTTTTTTGGTGGAGTCTTTTGGATATTCTACATAGATTGTCACGTGGTCTACAAATAGTGAAAGTTTGACTTCTTCCTTGCTGATTAAAATGCCTTGTATTTTTCTTTGTTGTCTGATTGCTGTGGCTAAAACTTCTAATATTATGTTAAATAACATGGTTAGAGTGGACATCCATGTCTTTTCTTGACCATAGAGGAAAAGCTCTCAGTTTTTCCTCATTTTGGATGATATCTGCTATGGACCTTTCATATATGACCTTTATGATGTTGAGGTAATTTTCTTCTAACCCTACTTCATTGAGGGTTTTTTTTTTTTAATCACAAATGGATGTTTTACTTTGTCAAATGCTGTTTCTGCATCGATTGAGAGGATCATATGGTTCTTATTCTTTCTTTTATTAATGTGGTATATCATGTTGATTGATTTGTGAATACTGAACCACTCTTGCAGCCCAGGAATAAATCCCACTTGATTGTGGTGAATTATTCTTTTAATATATCACTGGTTTCATTTTGCTAGTGTCTTACTGAGAATTTTTACATTCATATTCATCAGGGATATTGGCCTGTGGTTTTCTTTCTTAGTGGAGTCAAGTCTTTATCTGGTACTGGTATCAGGATAATGCTGGCCTCATAGAATGAATTTGGAAGTTTTCCTTCATTTTCTGTTTTTTTGGAATAGTTTGAGAATAAGTGTTAACTCTCCTCTAAATGTTTGGTAAAATTCGCCTGTGAAAACATCTAGCCCTGGACTTGATTTGTCAGGAGATTTTAGATTACTGATTGAACTTCTTTGCTGGTTATCAGTCTATTCACATTTTCTATTTATTCCTGTTTCAGTTTTGGTAGTTTATAGGTTATCCAGTTTGTTGGCATATAGTTTTTCATAATATTCTCTTTTAATTGTTGGTGTTTCTGTGGTGTTAGTTGTTATTTCTCCTCTCTCATTTGTGATTTTATTTATTTGATTCCTTTATCCTTTTGATAAGTCTGGCCAGGGGTTTATCAATTTTATTAATTTTTTCAAAGAACCAGATCCTGGTTTCATTGATTTATTCTATTGGTTTCCTTAGTTCTATATAATTTATTTCTGCTCTAATCTTTATTACCTTTCTTCTTCTGTTCTTAGGCTTCATTTGTTGTTCTTTTTCGCTAGCTCCTTTAGGTGTAAAGTGAAGTTGTTTATTTGAGATTTTTTCCTGCTACTCATGGTAGGCCTGTATTGCTATATACTTCCCTCTTATTTCCACTTTTGCTGTATCCCAAAGATTTTGGGCTGTCATGTTTTCATTGTCATTTTTTCAAAGTGTTTTTAAAATTTATTCTTCAATTTTCTGTTTGACCCATTCATCCTTTAGTAGGATGTTCTTTAACCTACATGTATTTGTGGCCTTTCCAAATTTTTTCTTGTGATTGACTTCAAGTTTCATAGCATTGTGTTCTGAAAATATGCATGCATGGTATGGTCTCAATCTTTTTGTACTTGTTGAGGGCTGATTTGTGACCTAATATGTGATCTATTCTGGAGAAAATCACATGTGCATTTGAAAAGAATGTATATTCTGCTGCTTTAGGATGAAATGTTCTGAATATATCTGTTGAGGTTGTCTGGTCCAATGTGTCATTTAAAGTCAATGTTTCTTTGTTGATTTTCTATTTAGATGATCTGTCCATTGAAATAGTGGGGTGTTAAAATCCCCTACTATTATTGTATTATTATCAATGAGTTCCCTTATGTAGTTTTATATATTTGAGTGCTCCCATGTTTAGTACGTAAATATTTACAATTGTTAGATCATCATTTTGGATTGTCCCCTTTACTAGGATATAGTGCCCTCTTTATCTTCTGTCTTTGGTTTAAAGTCTAGTTTGACTTATGGAAACATTGCTACTCTGGCTTTCTTTTGACATTCATTTGCATGATAAATGTTTCTCCATCCCCTCACTTTAAGTCTGCAGGTGTCCTTAGGTCTGAAATGAGTTTCTTGTATGCAGTATATAGGTTGATTTCATTTTTTTTCATCCATTCTGATGCTCTGTGTCTTTTGATTGGAACATTTAGTCCATTTACACTTCAGAGTAATTATTGATATATATGTATTTAGTGCCATTTTATTACTTGTTTTGTTGTTGTTCCTGGAAAATTTCTCTGGTCCTTTCTTGTCTTTGTCACTTTTGGTCTTTCCTTTCCACTCAAAGAGTCCACTTTAATATTTCTTTCAGAGCTGGATTAGTGGTCCCTAACTCCTTTAGTTTTTGTTTGTCTGGGAAACTCTATATCTATCCTATTCTGAATGATAGTCTAGCTGGATATTCTTGGCTGCAAATTTGTCCCTTTCAGCACTTTGAATATATCATGCCACTCTCTTCTTTCTTGCCCAGTTTCTGTTGAGAAATGGGCAGCTAGCCTTATGGGTCTTCCCTTGTAATTTAAGGACTTCTTTTATCTTGTCACTTTTAAGATTTTTTTCTTTAGCAGTACATTTTACAAATTAAATACAATATGTGTTGATGTTGGCCTGCTCTTGTTGATTTTGATGGGAATTCTCTGTGCTTCCTGGATCTGGATGTCTTTTTCCTTCCCCAATTTAGGGAAGTTTTCAGCTGTTATTTCCTTGAATAAATTTTCTGCCCTCTTTTCTCTCTCTTCTTCTTTTGGGACTCCTATACTACAAATGTTACTATGTTTGATGAAGTCACTGAATTCCCTAAGTCTTTTTTCATGTTCCATCATACTTCTTTATTTCTTTGGTTCAGCTTTATTATTTTCTATTATAGGTCACAAATTCATTCCTCTGCTTCTTCTAGCCTTGTATTCATTGCATCAAGCCTGTTTCCAATCTCAGTTATTACATTTTTCATTTCTGACTGACTCTTTTTTAAGTTTTATCTTCAAGTAAGGGTATCCCTGAAGTCTTCCATTTTTTCCTCAAGTCTAGCGAGTATATTTTTGCTTGTTGCTTTAAATTCTCCAGCAATCCTGTTATTTATATCTCTTTTGCTTGAATCTCTGGCCATGATCTTATCTTATTCTTTCATTTGGAATGAATTCCTCCATCTTGGCATTTTGTCTAGGTCTCTATCTTCTCTGTGTTAGGAAAGACTGTTATGTTTCCTGCTCCTGAGAGTAATGGCTTTATGAAGAAGAGGTAATGTAGTGTCCATGACCTGGTTCTTCAGGGAGTGTCTCTAGTGTGTGCTGCTGCATGTGCTCTGCTGTTGTGTTTTGCCTGCTCTATCTTTCAGGCTAGTTGTCTGCAGAGGCTCTCCTTGCCTGCAGTGGGGAGTGTTTGGCCTTTGGCCAAAATGTGGTAAGTTTTAACTAGGTGTGTTCTGGTGTGCTTGTTAAATGAGGCCTGATACTACTTCCATTACTACTTCCACTAGAACTGAATCCCTGCAGAAGTCTCTGGTTGGGAGACATGATATGGGCAGGGGTTTCTGCTGGTCTTCTAGGGGAAGGAGCCTGTTATGCTGGGACTGAGGCAAGCTTGACTAAGAGGGCAAGTCCCAGCAGAGCACAGGGGTGTGGGTCTTGGTTGAAGCAGGATAAGAAGTCATTGTTGAGGCTGAGTACCTTTCCACCAGTGGCTCTGTTTATGATGATGGCCAGGGGAGGGAAATGGTGCCAGCCAGCTCCTTTGTCCCTGGAGACGCCTCTCCCTGAATGTGGCCTCCCAGGGACTGGCTCTAAGAGGAGTGAATAATCTCCCTGCTGTGTGCCCCTGGCATTTTTCAAATCACTGATTCCACACCATCTGCCCCCCTCCCTCTGGTTGTTTGCCTGCCTCTCTCTGGGAGTAGGATGGTACTCTCAGGACTCTATTCCAGCCAAACCTGTTCACCTTTAAAACTCCAGTCTTTAAGCCTTGCTGGTTGCAAGAACTCATAAAAATCAGTGTCTCTTATTTTCCCAGCCAATGGCTTTGGGGAAATGTTTTACTTGTGTGTTCTCTGTGTGCTCCTCTCTCTCTCTCTCTCACCTTTCTCTGTGACCATAGATCCCTCCCCTTCATTACACCTACGATCCAGTTTCTCCTCTGAACCACATCTCCATACTTCCTACCTTCTTTGATATGACTTCTTCTCCTCCTTTAGTTGTGGAGTTTGTTCTCTCAGTCTTCAGGTTGATTTCTGGAGTATTTAGAATGATTTGTTAGTTATCTAGTTGTGTTCAAGGAAAGAGACAAGCCTAGGGTCCTCCTACTCTTCTCCATCTTAACTACCCCATGCATCTTTTCTGACCACAATGCTATAAAACAAAAAATCAACCACAAGAAAAAAATCTGGAAAGAGCACAAATACATGGAGGTTAAATAACATGTTAGACTGTGCAATGAATGGGTCAACCAAGAAATCAAAGGAGAAATTAAAAAAAAACATGGAAACAAATGAAAATGAAAACACAATCACTGAGATGCAACAAAAGTGATTCTAAGAGGGATGTATAGAACAATACATGCCTACCTTAGAAAGCAAGAAAAACCTCAAATAAAGAACTTAACCTTACACCTAAAGGAGCTAGAAAAAAGAACAAATAAAATCCAAACCCAACAAAAGGAAGGGCATAATGAAGATTAGAGCAGAAATAAATACTAAAGAAAACTAAAACACAATAGAACAAACCAATAAAACCAGAAGCTTGTTCTTTGAAAAGATCAACAAAATTGCTAAATCTCTAGCAAGACTAATCAAGAGAGAGAGAGAGAGAGAGGACCCCAATAAACAAAACCACTAATGAAAGAGGAGAAATAACAACCAACACCACAGAAATACAAACAATTGTGACAGAATATTATGAAGACCTCCTTGCCAACAAATTGAACAACTTAGAAGAAAAGGATAAATTCCTAGAAATATAACCTACCAAAACTGAAGCAGGAAGAAATAGGAAATTTGAACAGACTGATAGCCAGCAATTCAATTGAATCAGTAACCAGAAAACACCCAACAAAAAAAAGTCCAGAACTGTATGGCTTCATAGGTGAATTCTACCAAACATTTAAGAAGAGTTAATACCTATTTTCATGAGCTATTCCAAAAAAGACAAGAGAAAGGAAAACTTCCAAATTCATTCTATGAGGAAACTATCACCCTGACACCAAGACCAGATAAAGACACCACAAAAGGGGTGCTTGGGTGGCTCAGTTGGTTGATCATCTGACTCTTGGTTTTGGCTCACTCATGATCTCAGGTTTGTGGGAACGAGCCCCATGTCAGGCACTCCACTTAGCAGGGAGACTGCTCCTTTCCCTCTCTCCCTCACTCAAGTGCTCATTCCATCTCTCATATAAATAAATAACTCTTTAAAAAAAAAAGGGAGGAGCACCTGGGTGGCTCAGTCATTTAAGTGGCCAACTCTTGGTTTCAGCTCAGGTCATGATCTCAGGGTCATGAGATTGAGCCCTGCATTGGGCTTCACACGGACATGGAGTCTGCTTGCCCCTCTCCCTCCCCTTCTCCCCCTCTCCCCACTCTCTGTCTCTCTAAAATAAATAAAGAAAATATTTTTTAAAAAGAGAAAAAGAGAACTGCAGGCCAATATCTCTCATGAATATAGATGCAAAAATCCTCAACAAAATATTAGCAAACCAAATGCAACAATACATAAAAGAAATAATATACTGTGATCAAGTGGGATTTATTCCTGGGCTGCAAGGGTGGTTCAGTATTCATAAAACAATGTGATACTTCATATCAATAAGAGAAAGGAAAAAACCATATGATCATTTCAATAGATGCAGAAAAAGCATTTGTCAAAGCACAACATTCATTCATGATAAAAGCCCTCCTCAAAGTAGGTTTACCTACCTGACCCATGTCAGGCACTCCACTTAGCAGGAAAACTGCTCCTCTCCCTCTCCTTCTTATGAAGGAACATATCTCAACATAATAAAGGCCTTCTGTGAAAAACCCACAGCCAACATCATATTCAATGGTGAAAAACTGAGAGCTTTTCTCTTAAGGTCAGGACTAAGACAAGGATGTCCACTCTCACCACTTTTATTCAACATAGTCCTGGAAGACCTAGTTACAGCAGCTAAACAGCACAAAGAAATAAAATGCATCCAAATCAGTAAGGATGAAGTAAAACTCTATTTGCAAACGTGATACTGTATATGGAAAACCCAAGGATTCCACCAAAAAATCTCTAGAATCAATAAATGAATTCAGTATAGTTGCAGCATCAAAACTGGTGCACAGAAATCTGTTGTATTCCTATATACTAATAATGAAGCAGCAGAAAGTGAAATTAAGAAAATAATCCTAGGAGTGCCTGGGTAGTTCAGTCCGTTAAGCAACTGATTCTTGATTTTGGCCCAGGTCAGATCTCAGGGTGATGAGATCGAGCCCGCTGTTGGGCTCTGCACTGGACAGGGAGTCTGAGATTCTTTCCCTCTGCCCCTCCCCCTGCTCATGTGTGCTGTCTCAAGTAAACTGCAAAAAAAGAAAAAAGAATCCCATTTATAACTGCATGAAAAACAATAAAATATCTAGAAATAAACGTAACTAAAGAGATGAGAGAACCTGTACTCTGAAAACTATGTAACACTGATGAAAGAAATTCAAGCTTATACAAATTTGGAAAGACGTTCCCTGTTCATGGGCTGGAAGAACAAATATGTTAAAATGTCTTACTATCCAAAGTATTTGGGGTGCCTGGGCATCTCAGTTGTTAAGCATCTGCCTTTGGCCTGGGTCATGATCCCAGGGTCCTGGGATCGAGTCCCGTTTCAGGCTCCCTGCTCTGTGGGAGACTGCTTCTCCCTCTCCTACTCCCCCTGCTTGTGTTCCCTCTCTGGCTGTCTCTTTCTGTGTCAAATAAATAAAATCTTAAAAAAAAATAATTTGCACATTTAATACAATCCCTATCAAAATACCAACAGTATTTTTCACTGAACTAGACCAAACCAGCCCAAAATTTGTATGGAACCACAAAAGACCTCAAATAGCCAAAGCAATCTTGAAAAAGAAAAACAAAAGTAGAGATATCACAATTCCAGTCTTCAAGTTATAATACAAAGCAGTAATAATTAAAACAGTTTGGTACTGGCATAAAAATAGACACATAGATCAGGGGAACAGAAGAGAAAATCCAGAAATAAACCCACAAGTATATGGTCAATTGATCTTTGATGAAGGAAGACTGAATATACAATGGAAAAAAGACAGTCACATCAATGAATGATGTTGGAAAAACTGGACAGCTACGTGCAAAAGAATGTAACTGGACCACTTTCTTACAACATACATAAAAATAAATAAAAAATGGATTAAAGACCTAGATGTGAGACCTGAAACCATAAAAATCCTTAAAGAGAGCACAGGCAGTAATTTCTTTGACATCAGCTGTAGCAACTTTTTTCTAGATATGTCTCCTGAGACAAAGGAAATAAGAGCAAAAATAAACTATTAGGACTACATCAAAATAAAAACTTCTGCACAGTGAAGGAAACAATCAGCAAAAGTAAAAGGCAACCTATAGGCTGGGAGAAGGTATTTACAAATGACATATCTGATAAAGGGTTAGTATCCAAAATATATAAAGAATCTACACAAGTCAACACCAAGAAACCCCCAAATAATCCAATTAAAATACAAGCAGAAGACATAAACAGACATTTCTCCAAAGAAAACATACAGACGGCCCTCAGATACATGAAAAGATCCTCAACATCGTTAATCATCAGGGAACTGGAAATCAAAACCAGAGTGAAATATCACCTTACATCTGTCAGAATGGCTAAAATAAAAAATGCAATAAACAGTAAGTGTTGGTGAGGATGTGGAGAAAAAGGTACCCTCATGTTGGTGGGAATGCAAATTGGTGCAGTTGCTGTGGAAAACAGTATGGAAGTTCCTTAAAAAAATTAAAAATAGAGCTACCCATGATCCAGTAATCATACTACTAGGTTTTTGCCCAAAATATACAAGAACAGTAATTCAAAAGGATGCATGCACCCTTATATGTATGGTGGCATCATTTATAATAGCCAAACTATGGAAACAGCCCAAGTGTCCCTTGACAGATGAATAGATAAAGAAGATGCAGTATGTATGTGTGTGTGTGTGTATAAAATGGAATATTATTCAGACATAAAAAGGAATGAAATCTTGCCATTTGCAACAACATGAATAGAGCTAGAGCGTATGTATAATGCTAAGCAAAATCAGAGAAAGACAAATGCCATATGATCTCACTCATATGTGGAAATTAAGAAACAAAACAAATGAGCAAGAGGTAAAAAAAAGAGAGAGAGACATACAAAAAACAGACCTTTAACTATGGAGAACAAACTGATGGTTGCCAGAGAGGAGATATGTGGGGAAATGGGTGAAATAGGTGATGGGGATTAATGAGTGTACTTATCATAATGAAGAAAAAAATAAAATAAAAATAATGTAATGAACATGTTACCTGTGAACATAAATAATGTTATTACTATAAAAAGACAACCATCTTTTCTGAAAAAATATTAATGAATGGCATTGTTTTATAATTTTTCTACTGTCTTTAATGTCTTTATAAAAGACAGCTGGACTCTCATCTCTGCTTCTGTCTTTAGTCTGTTGCAATATGTTGTTTTGGTTGAAGTATATATGGAAAATCTGGTCTCATCCAAATATGCAATTGGAAAAGAGAGAAGTATCTTAGAAATCTTTTCAGATAATTGTGAAAATTCTTCTTTGCTACTACACCAAAAATCAACAAGTGGTAATTTCTTAAAGGCTAGCTACAATGTGAAATCTTAAACCATATCACTGGTAAATATATGAAATAAATGCTTCATATACTAAAATTAATTAGTCTATCTTGCACTTTCAGCAAATTTTCCATATCTAATAATATGCATTGTTCATTTGGAAAACATTGATTCACTGAGTTATAGCAGTCTTTCAAATGTTGACACATTTCACTATATAATCTAAAAAAATCACATTCACTAATGTCAGTGCTGATCACATCAGAAAAGTCTAAGCATTGGGAGGCTGTCAAACTTAAACTTAGTCAAAAATACAATTTTTCCAGAATTCTGATTTTTATCTGAGTGTTCAAATTTTACCATTGACAGCACATATTGTGAGTTGTTTTTCCTGAAGTGGCAGTTTCACTTTGCCCATTTATTGAGAAAATGCCTATCAAATGCTCAGGTCTAAGTAACCATAGTTTAACTGCTTGTTCTTTCAAGTAAAAATGGTGCTCCATGAAAACAGTGTGCAGCTCAGCTCACAATCCAGTCCCAGAAATGCTTTTTCTTGAGATCCCCATTGTACTTCATTGTGCAGCAGAAATGCTTTATGCATACTTCCCATTTTGTCATGCAGAATATTAAATAGACATGCTCAAGGGTAATGATTTAGTAAAGCTAATCATTTTAACTGCTGAATCAAGGACATTCTCAAGTAAAACTCCCTTTTTTTTCTGTGAGTAGGTGGTAAAGAATACAGTGACCAATGCTACAGTTTGCACAAGCTGCTTCTCACCATAGATTTGTAACATCAGTACAAATGTCAGTACAGTGAAAAAGGTAAATAACATCTTAAATATTATCATGAAAATAGCTTTGGCCTTGTAAACTCCATAAAATGGTCCCAGGATCTTGGGGTCTGAGGACCACACTTTGAAAGCCAATGGTCTAGAAGGAAAGATAATTACACAAGTACATAGGTGAGCTGGCCCATTCCAAGGGGCTAAGGAAAGGTCATGGCTATTTAAGTTTAGATGAGAAATGTATATTCCAATAATCCAGGTGAATGAAGAAAACTACAAGAGGTTTCTTGGCTGGAACTTGAAAGATCATAGGGAGAGCAGCAAGTTATGAGGCCAGAGAGATGGGCAGGGCCAGCCTGTGAACAGCCTTGCAAATGGGCATCACATTACCTCTAATTACCCCTGAAAATGTTTAACCTGAGTCTAATCATGAGGATACAACCAGAAAAACCCATTTTAAGATACAATCTGCCAAATGACCTGCCTGGACTCTGGAAAAAGGTCAAGATATTGAAAGACAGAAAAATGCTAGGGAACTGTTATGAATTAAAGGAGAGTGAAGAGACGTGGCAATTAAAAGCATTACATAATCCTTGACTGGATCCTGGATCAAAAAGAAATAAATAACCTAACAACAACCATAAAGGACAATACTGCGACAATTAAGGAGATCTGAATATAGACTGAATATTAGGTAATAATATTGTATCAAGTTAAATTTTCTGAATGTGAACACCATATTGTGATTATATAGGAGAATGTCTTTGTTCTTAGGGTATTTAGGGATGAAATGTTATGATGTCTGTGATTAATTCAATTCTCAAATGACTTATCAAAAACTTTGTATGTATATACAGAAAGAAAGAGAAAGAGATAAGACCAATGTAGTAGAATGTTAATAATTGATGAATTTAGGTGCAGGGTAAATGAGCATTCATTTTACTATTCTTGCAAGTTTTCAGTAGATTTGGAAATTTTTCAACATATTAGAATATAAGGGCTTTATCCTGGAATCAGTGGAATCCGTGGAAAGATTTTTTTCTTCCAAGTTTTTATTTAAATTCTAGTTAGTTAGTATATTAGTTTCAGGTTTAGGATTTAGTGATTCCTCACTTACACGCAATATAAAGTGCTCATTCCAAGTGCCCTCCTTAATACCAATAGCCACTTATTTCATCCCTTGGGCCCACCTCCCCTCCAGCAGCCCTTGGTGTGTTCTCTAAAGAGTCTGTTTTATGGTTTGCCCATCTTTTTTTCCACCTAAGTCCATCTGTTACGTTTCTTAAATTCCACGTATTAATGAAATCATATAGTATTTGTCTTTCTCTGACTTATTTCCCTTAATATAATGCACTCTAGGTCTATGTGTGTCTTTGCAAATACTGAGATTTCATTCCTTTTTATGGCTGAGTAATATTCCATTTTATACACACACACACACACACACACACACACACACACACGCACGCACACCAAGGGAGTAACATAATTAGGATTCTTAGGTTACAAGGGATCAAAACCCAGTTTGAACAGGAAACTTATTGACTTATGTGATCATACAGGAGGGGTGATATTCATCTCCAGATTTCAGAATCTGGTCTCTTCAGACCCTACTACCCACATGAAACCTTTTTCTCTAACACTGGACTGATTCTTTGCAATTGCAGGCAGGATTTCTCTGCCAAGAAACATGGCCTCAGCTAAGTGAGAGTTTATTTCCTTACTGTCTCAGAATCCCCTGCCCCCACCTGTTTGAGGTTGGCTAATACCAAGGGAAACATTCTTTTTTTTTTTTTTTAAAGATTTTGTTTATTTATTTGACAGACAGAGATCACAAGTAGGCAGAGAGGCAGGCAGAAAGAGAAGGGGAGAAGCAGGCTCCCCACTGAGCCGGGAGCCCGATGTGGGGCTCGATCCCAGGACCCTGAGATCATGACCTGAGCCAAAGGCAGAGGCTTAACCCACTGAGCCACCTAGGCGCTCCCCCAAGGGAAACATTCTTATTGGTCTGATGAGCACCATAGGTTTACCCCTTTGATCAATCACTGAGACCATTGATGAGAACATGATAACTGATCCCCCCACCCTGTCCTGCAGTTGCCCTTGTGCATCAGTTCCTCCTCTTAGAAGCAGACAGCCAAGATAGGATGAGATTTCCAAGAGATTATTTGAAGGAAATGTTACTAAAGGATAAACCAAAGGGACATAGGAGTAGGTTGGGAGAACCTTTAGACTGTGATACAAGCCTGATGCCCATGAAAGAAAAGAGGGAAGGAAAGACTAAGTAATAGGAAGAGTATTAGGCCACAGCACCCTTTGAAGGAAGTCCTCACCAAGCTAATAGACAGTTCTAAGAAAAGATTGCCCATTGGAAAAGCACTATATCAGGCAGAAATGTCCAAGCTCTAGATGCCTATCACATTCAGTAAGGGCTGGGAGCAGTCTGGGGGAAGTGGATTCTGGTTATGAACACCACAGTGGATCTCAACCTGCAGAACCTGCAGCCTATCAGTCATATAGGCCCTGCCTCCCCAGTAGGTTCTTCAGAAGAAGGTCTGCACTGTACACCTCAAGGTTACCACACCCTGTTGGTCAGAAAGGGAATGGGGGCAATGTGGGAGAGGTGCAGGGCAGAAATAAGATTATAGCAGTAGCTGTTACACTATTGTTCTCTTCCAGGAAAACAATGCTGCCTTTTCTTTGACTTTCAGTCCCCAATTCTTTGCATCTCTATGAAGGACATAGTACTGTGTGTAAGGACACAGTATTGTGTAATAATTAAATTTATATTCTGGTGATTATTACAAAAGAAAAGATATAAAATAGATTTTATGCAATAACAGTGTGATTTGACTTGGTCTAGCTGAAGTGAGGGTAAAAACATGCATGTGATGTGTAAAGTCTAGTGTGTTAAAATTTTTTTGCCTATCTTATCACTCTAACTTACTGTGTTTTCTACTTAAACTTCAGGATGCCTGTGAGCGTCCTTGTTTCTTATCTAATAGTTGTGTGAGTTAGTGGCAGAACTAGAAATAGAAACTAGATTTCCTCTATGTTCAACTCTGGTTCCTTGCCTCAGTCACATTACAGAGGCAACCAGGCAGGAACAGACAAAGTCTGGATTGTCACCAAAAGATGGATGGGATATTGAGATGGGAGAGACCTGAGCTTGGTTTGGGATAAAACTGAAAATTAAATGGGGTGGTACAGCTGCAGTGGAAAAGAATATGGTGGTTCCACAGAAAATTAAACACAGAATTACTCTCTGAGCCAGCAGTTCCACTTCTAGACCCATACCCGAAAGAATTGAAAGCAGCTGCTCAAACAAATATCTGTACACCTATGTTCAGATTATTATTTATAATAGCCAAAAGGTGGGACTAGTTTAAGTGTCCATTGATTGATGAATGGATAAAGAAAATGTGGTATATCCATGCAACAGAATATTATTCAGCCTTAAAGGAAGGACATTTTGCCATGTACTACCATATACATGAATCTTGAGGACATTCTACTAAGTGAAATAAGCCAGTCACAAAAGGACAAATACTATTTATGATTACATTTATAGGAGATACCTATATTCATAGAGACAAAAAATAGAATGCTAGTTACCACAGACTGGGGGGAGGGAGCATTTTTTAAAAATGAAATGAGAACCACCTTGGAAAGCTATCTAACAGGATCAACTAAAGATGAATGTAAGTATATTCTAGAATGCAGCAATGTCACTCATTTGTATATGCCCAAGATAACGGAGTGCATTTGTCCATCAAAAGTCAGGTCTAAGAATATATATAGCAGCACTCTGCCCATGGTCAGAAACATTCACATGTCCACCATAGGAGGATGGGTAAATAAATTGTAGCATATCCATATGGTAGAATATTACATAGCACTGGACATGAATAAACTACTGCTACACACAACATGAATGAATCTCATAAACATGAGGCTGAGTGAAAGTGATTCTATTATAAAAAGAAGAAACTAATCTCTGGTGTTAAAAGTTAGAATAGTGGTTGCTTTTGGGAAGGCGGGGGAGGAATGATGGAGGAAGCATGATGTTGGCTCCTAGGGTGCTGATAGTGATCTATTTTTTGATCTGCATGGTGGTGGCATCCACGGGCTTAACTTGTGGGATTTCATTCAATGTTACATGTATCATTTAGGCACTTTTCTGCATATGTACATTAATTTCTAAAGGTTTATTAGACTAATGAATCAGGAATAATTAGGATTTTAAAGTCACCATAGAGTTTGAAATTAGTCTTTACATAACTGATACTCAGAATTGATATGGTAGGTAGTTTGGGGCCCAAATGTGGGAAAATAGAGACCTTTTCTGCATAAAGCAGGTGTCAGTTGTATGACTATGCCAGAGTTAATAGGAGACCATTACATTTTTAAATGTGCTTTAGGTTAGAAACCTTTTCAAGTACATTCACTAACAGTTGCCACCATATGCAGTTCCAGGTGAAAAAACCAGCACTCAGAAAGTCCAGTGATTTACTAAGGTGTCTCAGCTACCAAGCAATGGATTCACAACTGAAGCCCAGGTAGGCTGGCCCCAAAGCTTGTGTGGGCTCATCTTCCCCACTCTGCTTCCAAGTATCTTTTAGTATCTGCCAACTTCCTCTCACTCACAGGATTTTGTGCCTGGGTTGTGTGGTTCTGGTTATATTACCTATACATTTCTATTATAGAGAAAGAATTCTATAATTTTTCTTGGAGCTTGCTGTTTGCCAATTAGATTTAACTTTTTATTTTAATTTTTAATTCAGTGCTTTATTAGAATGCTAATTCATTAACAGTTTTTTTATTTAGTCCTTTATATCATCAAAGAAGGGTAGTGACATTAAAGGAAGCTGAGAAATGAAGAAGTCATCCATAATCTCTCATTCTTAATCCAATTACTACTTAAATATAGTATACCTGTTTATATATCTGCTCTTGTGTGTGTATTTTCCCCACTTTTCCTGTTAATACATATCTTAGAGTCTTTAAGGCTGCATTTTTAGAATAACATTTTTTGCATGTTGGGACTAAAACATTATTGTTAAAAATTTTCGATTGAAAAGATATAAAGAAAAGTAAAAATTATCTTAACTGTACACTGAGCAAGTACCAGTACTAACAATGGGTTGTGTTTCTTCCTAGAGCTTTTTTCCCTGTAATATATAATACTTACTTGGAAATTAGAATCACACTATACATACAAAATTTTATCTGCTTTTTTTCTCACTTACATTCTTTAAAACCATAATTTTAATGGTCACATCGTAGCAACTGGATTAAAAGTATCAAAAATGTCTGTACGTAACTTTTTCATTCTTAAGGTTCTGTTCTAGTCTATGTCAATATGTAAATATAATTTTTGACATAATTTCAAGATTGAAAGCTTCTTAAGGGCAGGAAGCTCTTGGAATAAGTACAGAATCTAATCTTGAATCAAAATGATGTTTCACCAAAGGTGTTACCCAGTGTGGAGGATAGCCCAGTGAAAATTCTGGATTGTGGTATCTGTTATTTATGGATTAAAGAATCAATGGAAACTGGAATCTTAACATTTATAAAGATAAGAGAATCTTGGGGCACCTGGATGACTTAGTTAAGCGTCTGCCTTCGGCTCAGGCCATGATCCCAGAGTCCATGGATCAAACCCCACATTGGGCTCCCTGCTCAGAGGGGAGTCTGCTTCTCCCTCTCCCCACTGCTCATGCTCTCTCTGTTTCAAATAAATAAATAAAATCTTTTAAAAATAAAGATAAGAGAATCGTTATGTATCAAGGCAAATAGTCTTTGACTAATGATAGCAAGTAATCATCTATATTTGAATACATCCTAATTAACTTCCCCTTTACATATGTACCCACTGCCTTATTTGCTAGAAATTTGTTCACCACCAAGTTTTTTTGTGGCATTCCCATAGTGCCCCTTGTCTGTGCTGCATGGTATTGGTGTAGTTGCTGGGCTATCACAGGCAATAGCCGAGTTCTCTAGGGCCTGGTCTCACCAGCTTCACTATAACTGCTTTAAGATTCTTCAAGGCTCTGGGTCAAGATGAGAGATATGAGTTCCCTCTCCTTTCCATTCCAAGGACTGTCAAATTTCCTCCCTTGAGCTTTCCTTTATTACGGGATTATTAACAGAAGAAACAACTATTCTCTTTAGGGAAAATCATCACCTCTCTTACAAGGGACAAATTTTATCTTCTTGCCCTCCCCCGCAAAAGCAATAGCAAATTAATTCTGTTTTGGCTGGACTCCCATAGTCTGATTCAATCTTTCTTATCCAGGATTTCCAGAGTGACAGATGCCCCATCAATATAAATAGGTCAACTTAACTCACCTAAAATTTAGAGACTAAAATGTTTTGGAGCAAAGAGCCACTGCTCATGTTCCAATCAGCTTCAGGCTGCTTATTTGGGAATACTGAGGAGGGAGACAGAAATTTTAAAATCAGGTTCTGCATAGTGTCCAAATAACAACCTCCTTGCCAGTCTTCCCTCCTTTAAATTCACCTTAATGAGAGATGCCCTCTGACTTGAAAGCAAAGATTCAGTTAAAATAACTGGGTATACGATTGCTTTCCAAACAGGTATATTCACCAAATGACTAAGAGGATTAGTGTTTGGCTTCAAGGCTATTTATTTTAGTCCTGAATGATGCAGACATTTCTTATAAACATGAGGACCCTGGTGGGGTGTATGTGTTGTGCATTCAATTATATATTTAGCAAATTATGGGTATTCTATATGTTGTAAGTATAGCAGTTAGATATGTCCCAATCTAAAACTACATCTTGTTGATGGCACCAGTAGAATAAATAAATACATGTTTACTTCATTAAACTTAAATATTATTTATGACATTGTAAGTATAAATCAGGTTGTTGTTAGAATTGTGTACCCCTGTGGTTGTATCTTTCTGTAAAAGTCACCGTGCATCTCATACCTTCTAAGATTATCCTGCACATACTATGTTTGCCTGAGAATAAAGAAACTACAATTACTTGAATGAACTTTATTGGGAATGGAGGGAACTCTATGCTTGCCTTCAACTACCCATGGCATTCTTTATTTCTTCCTCCAGTTCTCCCCTTTTCTAGGGACTTTCTCCACTCTCAGTATTTATAAGACCTTGGGTTCCATTATTTCCTTGGTGCAGACTAGAATTAAGTGCTCTATGAATATCTGTGCAGCAGGGGAGGAGGGAGAACTGGAGGAAAACATGAGAAATGTTAATAAACAGTCTAATGGAGGTAAAAATAAAAGTGTTCCATAGAAATTAACATAGTAATACAATGAAGAAGCCTGTTCAATAGTGTTTAAAAGTCATAGAGCCTAACTTAATTTAAAAGAGATTAGGAACATTGCCAAATGGCCACATGTTTGCAATATATATATCCTCAAATGAAAAAGAATAGATGGTTTAGTTTTTTCTGGGTCAAATACAATTTCTGACTAGACTCCTGCTGAGCTCTCCAACAAGTTATGATCAGAAAAGAAGCCCAGTAAATTTGGAGTTTGATTGAGTTTAAAAGTCTGATTTTAAGATTAACTTACACTTAAAGATGTTGTGTTGCTATTTCTCTTTTCTGATATTTAAATAGAACAGCAACTGTGGACCAAAGCTAATGGTATAAGTAACAATGAGGTATAACAATTAAGTTTCCCTGTTAAGGAACAAGGAGAACCCATACTTTAAGGAAAATTTCACATTCATGGGTCTTTCCTAACATTCTCAAGTAGACATGGCTGTTCCTTACTTGTCAAGCGAAGTATATTACTATGACTTTGTGATAAATGTTTCATAATGCATAGCAATTGCTTATCATTCCCTATAATTTATTGCAGCTCTACTCTGTGCCAGACATTGGGAATATGAGGTTGAGGAAGGTACACACACAGTCATCAAGGGAAGACAAACATAACAACATGTCAAATGGGACTTTCACTATTGCCTTAATATTATGCATATATATTCTGGAGAGGGCATGGGACATCTCCGCAGAAATTGCTAAGAGATAGCAAAGTCATCCTGTGACTGACTCCTAACCCTTCATTTAAATTCAACCTGTGAAAGAGAGCCCTAGATAATTTTCTTAAAGAATTTATTTGAGGGGCGCCTGGGTGGCTCAGTGGGTTAAGCCGCTGCCTTCGGCTCAGGTCATGATCTCAGAGTCCTGGGATCGAGCCCCGCATCGGGCTCTCTGCTGTCTAGGGGAGCCTGCTTCCTCCTCTCTCTCTGCCTGCCTCTCTGCCTATTGTGATCTCTCTGTCAAATAAATAAATAAAATCTTAAAAAAAAAAAAGAATTTATTTGAAAGTAATTTATACCAGTTGAGAACTTTCAGGTAATTCCCCTCCATTTCCCATCAGGGAGAAAAGGGAGATACCTACTGCCTCTTTTTAAGACAAGTTGGAGCTGTGGGGCACCAGAAGTACAAAAATATGTACCTTGGACTTCAATAGGCATAGAGGCTGGTCTACATCTTACTTGGAGGCTGGTGGAGGAAATAGCAATGACATTGAAAAGAGAAATGGTTGTAATAGGAATGGCCCATACTTCCAGAATTTGTTGGGACAAGGGTACAGAAGTTTATTGGTGGGCCATGCAGACTTTGCAGAAAGGCTGCCAAGCTAGAGTCATGCTGAAAGGGTCTGTGTGAGAGGGATTACCTTCAGGTTTCCCTCACCTTGAAGGTATTCTGCTGGAGAGTAGAATCTGAGGAATGAAGTCGTTTATAAACCAGTGAATGTCTAGTTAGTGAGACCATATCCATGAAAATCGCTCAAGAATCTACCAATATGTGTTGTGAAGGAGTCATCTTTTGGGTGAGAACATTTAACAGCCAAATGAGAGTTACAAACAGCATCAGTTAAATAAATAGATTTTTGTTCCTTTTCTTCTCATCCATCGCTCTGACCCTATTCTTGGAGGCACCATAGTAGAATCAGAGAACAGGGTGAAAGATGGAAATGCTGATGTTGAATTGGACTGCATTTCTTAACATCTGAAAACAAGACTGTTCTTTAACACCTGAAGATATTGGAAGTGATGGGATATGCCTTAGATGTTAGCAGGAAAAAGGATGAGGAGATCTGCCAGTGTTTGAAAACCTTAGTGGGAGAAAACAAAGACAAATTCAACTCATTGAATAGAACAGTCAAACAAATAAACAGATAATTATAAAGAAACTGCGTAACTGTTTTTATACAGGTGCATACGGCCTGTCATGGGGAAAACATGGGGGCACAAGGTTGAGTCTCACGGGAGCAGTGAATGATTCCTAGAATCAGGAGTTCACATAGCAAGTAGGAGTTTGCTGGGTAAAAAGAGTGAAAGATTGGAGGGGAAGTGCAGCTGGGCAAAAGGAGGGACAGGCGCAAGTTTCTAGAGGCAAGAGAAACAATGACCTGTTTTGGAAATTACAATTCAGTATGTTTTGGGTTTAGATTCTGGTCAGAAAGCAGTGCAAAGTCATGAAATATATACCATAATAAGGAGGTCGAATGGAATCCTGGGGACTTTGGAAATCCCTGAAGTAGCACTTTTAAGCAGGGAAGTAGTATTGTGAAAGGCTACTCTAGCTGCTGAGTTCTGAGATACCTGGAATTGGGGCAGACCTGTTAAGGAGCTGTAACAGTAATCAAGGTGAGGGGTCCTGGTAGTTCAAACTAGAACTGAAGTAATAGCAGTGAGAGTGGAGAGAAGATGACAGATACGAGTACTCTTCAGGAAGTATCATCTAAAAGACTTGGTGACCAACTGAATGACAAGGTAAGTAGAAGGAATATGTTTCCATGTTTCCAGCTTGGGCAGCCAGATTCATTCAGTCATTCAGTAATTTTTTTCCAGCTCTTCCAAAAGGCCAAGCACAGTAGGAATGTTAGGATACAGATTTTGTAGTAATTGGCAGAGTAATTGGATTACAAAGGAAATGGAAAGAATGAGCGTAGATAGCTCTTTTTTTAATAGTTTGATGGTTGTGGAGGGGAGGAGTGGGAGGGTAGTAGGTAGAGAGAAATGAAAAGTTGGGAGCAGGTATTCTTTTTTTAAGGATGGTGATGACTGTGCGTGTTCAAATGCTGCTGGAAAAAGACTGGGAACAAAGTTGGGGAGTGACATCCTGGGGGAGGTGGGATGGGATGGAAGGAACACTGGTGAAGAACTGATCTTCAGAAGAACCATTCCATTGGGACCAGATTCGAGAAGAAAAGAATGGACAGATGTAGGCCAGTTTGTAAGAAGAAACCTAGCAGATGGATGGAATTTCCTTTCTGCTGAAAGTGAGGGCAGGGAAGAGTGAAACAATATGGGGACTCATGAAATAACCCATGAACAAAACCTATCCTTTTGTGAAAACTACACTAATTAAGTCTGAATAAATAAATACCATGATAAACTAAATAAGGAAGCAAAAAAAAAAAACCCTAGTAAGAATCATACAAATATTCAATAAATTATCAAGTATTCCGTTTGTTGATTATGAAATAAATATTAGTATAAATGGAAACAACTATGAGATACAATTCCCCTTTATCAGACTGATAAAGGTTTAAAAGGTGGTAATGCTCAGTGTTCATGGGGATTTGGGGGAATCTTATTGGTAGGACTATAAAGGGCACTACCATTTGGAGAGCAATTTGGAAAAATGTGTCAGAATTAAAATGTGTTTGCTTTGACCTTAGGATACTAATTCTAAAATTTATTCTAAGGAATTAATTAAATAGGAGCATATAGACATATGTGCAGAAATGTTCACTGAAGCATTGTTTTTATTAGTAAAAATAGAAAGCAAATGAAATGTCTACCAATATAGATACTGATACTGTATTTACCATAGCACATAATGATACAATGGAATGTTATGCATCACTAAAAATAATGTTAGTGATCCATAGCTATTGACATGAAAATAACCACAGTATATTAAGTGGAAAACTGGTTAAAATTTAATAGTTTATTTTCCCAGAGTTGTAAAAATATATATGCATAGAAAAATGCTGACAATAATTATGTCTTGGAGGAAATGTTTCCAATGGTTTAATTTTCTTCTATAAATCTTTTGATATTGACTAATTTTTTTTACAGTTTACATATTTTTTGTCACTTCTCCCCCCATAGTTTATATATATTATTTTTTTGAAACAATAAAGTTAATGCCATTTTTATTCTACAAATAATAAAATGCCAATTAGAGAAATTTTTTAGTACTACCATTGCCTTAGGGTGAATCACAAAATGACAGCTTAATACACATCTTTCAGTTCTCTCCTACCTGTTATGTGCTATAAAATGTGTTTCCTAATCTATTGACTTAATAAATTGGGGATCTGGCCTAGTGAATTATGCAGATTTTTATCATTGTGTTCTCTGGCTAGGCCTGTTTCTAGGAAGGCAATGTCAAACAAAATCAGAAATCATCAAGTCCAACTAAAACCCCATTTAAAACTGCCTGGTGGTATAGGGAAAGGTCCATCTTGGTTGACCTGCTGATGATGTGGCTCATCTTCCCACCAAAGGCAGAAGAACTAGTTATTGTTATAAGATGTACTTTCATCAGCCACACAAGAGGCTTCACTTGGAGTTGGGAATGTGTCACTGGTAGTACATAGATAATGACTCCTGCTTTCTCATTTTATAAACCCAGTTTGCTGCTGACAAAGCCTGCACAAGTAGAGTCACAGGTACATTTATAGGCATTGCTCTCCTCTGGATATGTGAGGTGGAACACCAACATGACCAATGCAGACCAATGCATGCTTGAGATGGGAAGTAGTTTTTCTCATGAGTCTCTTTCCAAATAGTTTAGTCCCACGTGGTCCATGTGTCAGAATAAACAGCCAAATCATTAGATGCCATTTGTGTGAACCCAGTATTGACAAGTATACATAGTAGGCTCAGATTTACAGAAAGAGACACCACTTGAGGATTCTGGTTTTGGGTTGAGTTTTGATGGCCATTTATTGACGGGTGAATGATGCAATCTAAGAGCTAAAGGGATCTTAGAAATTCTCTAAATCTTCATTTTATCATTAAAGAAGGTGGGCTTTATGACTTACAAATATAATAGGAATAATAACGATACAGCAGTAACAAATTTCAAAAACATGCTTTTGATGTAATTTTATATAACAAATAATTAAAGTACTGTTTTATTAATGTGGTATCTTGGTTGGGCATACTATTTTTCTGGCTTACTTTTCTGAAATTCATTTGTTAGGTCATCAAAATTTATGCTTTTAGCAACTTAATTTGCAATCAATATAATTCAAAATGACATAAGTAGCTCTTGGCAAATACAAAATTGCAAATAATTTTTGATAATTTTTCATTTTGAGGAAGATCTTTTTGTTGATGAGCAATTTTTGTGGGACAGTTTTTCTGAAAAGATTTAACTCTATACAAATCAACTTCATATAAGTCTGAATTTAATTTCAAATATACATTTATACAATAGCATTTTAATGTTTCCTTTGACATCTTCTGTAACTTGCAGAAACTGAAAATGGCTTCATGATTTGTATATGATTCAAAATACTTGTTTATACATACTATTGCTTTATATTCATTTATAAAGAAAAAATAATTTGAAGTGTTTCCTCATTAACAATTAGCTCACTTGAAGCTTTGTATAAAAACAGTTTTCCTGGGGCACCTGGGTGGCTCAGTGGGTTAAGCCTCTGCCTTAGGCTCATGTCATGATCTCAGGGTCCTGGGATCAATCCCCACAATTGGGCTCTTTGCTCAGCAGGGAGCCTGCTCCCCCCACCCCCTGCCAGCCTCTCTGCCTACTTATGATCTCTGTCTGTCAAATAAATAAGTAATATCTTTTAAAAAAAACAACAACAACAGTTTTCCTGCTGCTTAGATAGCTCAGTTGGCTAAGCATCCGACTCCTGATTTCAGCTCGAGTCTTGATCTTGGGTTCCTAGGATTGAGACCCACATTGGGTTCCGCATTCAGCAGGAAGTCTGCTTGAGGATTCCACTCCCTCTCTCTCTGCCCCCTCCCTGCTCACGCTTGCATGCTTGGTCTCCCTAAAAATAAATAAATCTTAACAACAACAAAAAAAGTTCTTTTCCATTGAATGCAACAATGTTTAAATTTAATTTCTATCTCTAAGCCTATAAATATTTGTTTCTAATACTGCAGCAGTTTTCAAAACCAGAGAATCTAAATTCTTTGAAGCCAAACAACTCCCTGATACTCCATATTGCGATGCCCATTATATGTGGTTTTATTTTGTAATGATTTACTGACAAATTTTACTGCCTTCATGCTTCTGTTCCTGTCCCAGTGTGTAAGCTGGAGAATTCACATGTGTGCAGATGATGTATGAATGGGCTCTGGAGATGGACAGGCAAGCTGATCTCTCATTGCAGTCCTGGTGCTACTCTATGTAAAACCCCTCCTCTCTCCTGCAGTCACCTAATGCTACTGTTTCTGCTATTTTTGCCATTATTGCTAACATTTTGGGCCTGCCCAAGTCTCTTTGTCCTGGCCTCCCCTTTGGGGTCCCACAACAGTCAAGACTACTGTGCATGCGTGCAGTTGCCAGGCAGCCAGGCCAACTGGTCCATGCTGTCATTGCTTACTGCTTGCTATGCCTTTGGACCTGAATTCATGCCTACACACCAGGATACCTGATATATCTCCTTTACCCATGTACACATTCCATTGTCCCATCAGATTTCATATGTAAAACACAAGTTCAGAAATTAAATGGCAACAGCAGAGCATTAAGCCAAGCATGGGGCCTTTTCAGAGAGCTGCACCCTCTGCAACTGTATGGGCTGAATGCCCATGAAGTTGGCCCTGTCCACAACAAAGAATGATCCAATTCAAAATGTCAGTGGGACCACGGTTGAGAACCTTGCTATAGATCAGTTTTTTCTAGTTTAGATTTCATGTAAATAGAATCAAACTGTACTTTCAGAGTCATTCCTTTTCTTTAGGTTACATTTCTTGATGTGTAATTTAATATATAAGTAAAGTCCATCCATTTGAATGCACAGATCTATGAGTTTTGACAAATGCATAGAATTGGGCAACCAACACCACCACAGTCAAGATATGGAACAATTCCCTCACCCCACCCCAAGTTTCTCTCATGTGAGATTAGAGTTGATAGGATAGAAATTTACTGTTTGAGAAAGATGAATTCAGATTAATGCAAGAATCCTCAGCATGGTATGGAAAGGACTTGATTTGGAAGCTTAAGGAAAAAGATGACCAAATTGGTGAACTCTGGCCTGCTGAAATGGGTCCGTTAATGGTAAGAGAAAATTGGTGAGGACTTAATCAAGCAAATTTTTAGAATTTAGGGCCAGGATGCCTGGGTGGCTCAGTCAGTTAAGTGCCTGACTCTTGATATCGGCTCAGGTCATGATTTTAGGATTATGAGTTTGAGCCCTGTATTGGGCTCCATGCTGGGTGTGGAGCCTGCTTAAGATTCTCTCTCTCCCTCTGCCCCTCCCACTACCCCTGCCCCCGCTCATGTTAATATAAACAAACAAACAAACAAATAAATAAATAAATAAAACTTAGGGTCATTGGGTATTTCTCATATTCTGGCTATATAAAGGTCTAGAGTTTCTAAAATACTTCCCTTTAATTCAGATCGAAATTGGGACTGCTGAATATGCTTCTGATTATTACATCTGAAATTGCTTCCTTCTGTCTAACTAGTACGAAGTAGCATAAGGAGACAGCTATATGGACAGAAAACACACACACACACACACACACACACACACACACACAGTGTGCCATAGCCTGAGGCAGGTGGGGATATCTTATCACAGAGGAGGTTCGTCACGGGTGACTTGTTTTCTTCAACCTGGGGTGATTTCTCAGTGTGTTACAGATTTGTTTTCTTGATTAGTTGAACTCCTCACAAATGCAGATATTGGGTGTTTGAAAAGAAGATATCACAGCTGAAAAAAAAAAAGAAGAAACGAGAGAAAGATCATAACTCTACAATAGAAGAAAAATAAATCAATGTAGGGAATACATTTGGGGCAGCAGCTTCAACACTTGATTACATGAAATGTCAGGTGGCAAAAGTCAGCCACAAATGCCCAGACCAATTTTTTTTTTCTATTATTCTACTGTGGAGGCCAATTGAATGGGCTCCGAATTTTACATAACTGAACCTGAGAGTTCTGGCTTCTCAAGCAGCATAATCGGAGTGGGTCACCACATTTTACATTGGCTCTCTTCAAATTCCCAGAATTGAATATACCTAAGAAAAATAAACTTGGTGTCTATATATACACACAAACCCACACTCCTACTCTATTATTCAAATAGGCATCCTATAGACTTTTATGGAGGTTTTTTTTTTAATGAGGTGGTATGTGAACAAAAAAAAATAAATATGCATGTGTTTTTTCTTATATGGGCCTTAAGCTTGATTAAATAATCAAGGTTTTGCTTATTGAGACATGATGTTGTCTTTCTACTTTTCTGCTCTATATGCTTAGATTTTGTCTTGCCAACTGTTGGGAGGCATTTTCAATCTAGAGAATGTTTGCTTCTAAATATGGAGAGCTTATCATGAGAGATATAATTGTAGAAAACAAGAAGACAATGGGACTTGGAGCTTAGGAAGGCAGAAAAAGAATGCATCTAGAAGCAGAGTGAATGGTGGATAAATGTATGTAGGTGATGGCAGGCATAGGCAAATAATAACATCAGAGATATTTCTTGGACATGACCTTGTAAAGGAATGAATTGAGACAATATGTATTAATTTGATATTCAACTTCAAGTGGTCTATATTTTTCTTCTAGGGCATATATATATGTATGTACTATAGCTTGTAATTTGATTTCTGAAAGTTATTGAGATGCAATCTCCTAATCCCCCCTTTTCCTTTGTAATCCATGAATAACATGAGCTGTGAATTATGCCTGGGGGCTCTTAGAATAACTTCTCAAAGTAATGACATGTCAACTTTAACTTGAGTTTTTATGGCAGATTTTATGGAGAAGGAAAAAATAACTGTATTTATTAAACTGACAGTAACAGAATTATCATTGTCTGTGTTTCTTGAAATGCAAACACTGCCACCACCTTAACACATGTGCATCTTGTTTATGATTCTTTTGTCTTGGTATTATATTATAAAAATTGTTCATCTTTATCACTTTTTTTTAAATAAAGATTGTTCAACTTTATCACTTTTTCTGGTTTAGGTAAACCCAGAGGGTGTGATGTGGCATCAGCTTAAATATGATCTCAGTCTAGGGTCACTGGACACCAGGCCAAAGTAGGATTTATCACAGGGTCCAGTTCCTTCTTGAATGTTTGTTAAGCACACATGTGCACACACGTGCACACACACACACAAAGAGTGGGAAGAAACTGATTTTTAAACACCTATTATGTTGGTCAACACAACAAAAGCTCTCAGAGTCAATGTAGTGATGTTCACCTATACTGGATGGATTGCCATGAAAGAGAGAAAAACAAGAGATTGTCCCTGAGTGTCTAGAAGATCAGGAAATACCCAAAATATCAATCATAGTTATCTAGCAGTCATTGCAAAGTGACAAAAATACAAAGAGACTGGATATTTTGGAGCATAAATTACTTCCACCATATGCTATCTTTTAGAGGGAGATGGGGTGAACAGAAAGCATTTTAATAAGGAGAGTAAGAGGAAAACATTATCAGAGCCCATGAAAACACCATCCAAGAAGTAGAGTCTGGCAGATAACAAAGGCTTTGTTCAAAAGAGGAGAGGAGTTCTCTAACCTGCTCTGAGTTGTGCTGCTTCCAGAACAAGATTACGCCGTCAGAGAGTTTGGTAAACATGAAGATATGCCACACAGCTCCTTCAGGGTCTGCCTCCACTACAGAGAGCTACCAGCCCAAGGTTTTGACACTCATGGGGCAGATAGCTACTCGCTCTTACGCTGGAGGGGCCAAAGGAGACAGTGGTATTATCAGAGCCCAGTAGTCTAGGGTTACTTGAAGAAGCTGGAACCACAGTAGACCTGTCTAGCATGAACTAAAGCAATGAAGGAGATGCAGGTGTAGTAGGAGAAACTGATGGAGACAGAAAGGAGGGGGCGAAATATTCTGACTTCTTCCTTCCTACTACCTTCCAGACCCCCACCAGCACCTCATTAACCAAGGCCAGCTGACTGGGAGCCTGGGGAATGAAACCCATCAAGTCAGCCTGAGTGCCACACAAACCCCAGGGCCATCATTGTCAGGATACATTTCAGACTACTCATGTGAAAAACCTCAAACTTATACAGATGGTTCTTAACTGAACGTGGTTTGACTTATGATTTTATCTTCTCTCACAATGCTGGGCAGTGGCAGTGAGCTGCAGCTCCCAGGCAGCCACATGATCAAAAGGGTGAACAACAGATAAACTTACAACCGTCATGTTTTCAGCTTTCAGAACAGTGTTCAATAAATTGTATATGATATTCAGTGCTTTATTATAAAATAAGTATTGTGTTAGTTGATTTTGCTCAACTGTAGGCTAGTGCAGGGACATTTAAGGTAGGCTAGACCAAGCTAAGATATGCGGTAGTTTAGGTGTTTTAAGTGCGTTTTCCATCTATGACACTCTCAGCTTGCCATTATCAGGATGTAACCCCATTGTAAACTGAGGAAGGTCTATATACCCATTTGGGGGACCTGTAGGAGCAGGCAACCTAGATTCCTTAAATTTCTTAGATCTACCATATATTGTGCACCCTGTTGGAATGATAATTACATGAACCAAGCACTGTGCCAGGCACTTGTTTACTCTATGATAAAGCAGGTCTAAATATCCCATATAAACTCACTTAGTTCCAGGGAACTGGCATTAACAGGAACTAATTTGAAATCACATCCATTCAAGACTTCTCATAAACCACCCAATGAAAGGTGAATTTAACCCTATTCTCTTAATAATTACAAACTGAACATATATGTGCCATGTGAATAAGGTAGAAAACCTGGTTACTTGAGTTCTAAGGAATGGAGAATGAAGAACCAATTGTTAAAACCCCAAGGAGTGATTTTGTTTACTGTTTTTTTAATAGGGAAAGAACAATTAAATCTGGAAAGTTACTGAATAAACATTCAGTTTACTAGTAATATGTTTTAAAAAATGCCAATTACTCTATACAAATCCCCCCAGAAAATGAAATGAGTTGGATTCCTCTTCTCATTGTTTTGTTACCTCTAACTCATGTTTCCTTTGTATTTTCATGGAAAGGGGCTGTCTCACTGTAGGGTATCTGTGTACTTATTTTTATAAATATCCAGCAGAAAAAGCATAGCTTTAATGGGAAAAATATTTTTAGCAGGTGTTCCAAAGCAAGTTGCTTATGATGTTGTTTCTCTGGTAGGTCAGTATAATAACTACATAATTTTAAAAATTGTTAAATCTATAGATTTTCAATTTCATTCTTGCTTATGGAAAACTACAAAGGAAAACAGATACTTTTAAAAGAAAAGCAATTTTTGATTTGTGGAGAAAACAATTGGAATAAAGAATTTAACAATATAGGGATTTAAAATGTGTCCTAAGGGAAACTGGGTTCAAATGAACTTTCTTTGATTCAAAGATGTCTTAAAGTATAAGTAATTTAAGAGTACTATGGCACAGCACCCTTATACCACCGAGAACTAGATAAACTTGATTTGTTCCTGGTAATTTATGAGAAGTGATAAGATTTAGCTTAAACACAATAATAAAATAATAAAAATAAAATAATAAATAATAAAAATCATGACCAATGACCAACCCAACCAAAATGTTGGCAATTTAGTTTAGTGCACCTGAAACATTCCAATAGTCGGTGACCTCCACACACACCTGATTTCCAGTTTTTCCAGAAGAAAGCCTAAGAATCTACAGATTTATACTCCTTCTGGTCTCAGAGATTTATACTCCTTCTGGTTTCCAGCCATTGGATTATGAAAAAGGGAGCAAATAAAGGCATACTTTAAAATGTTTAGGATTAGGGCCTTTCTTATAGGTTGTGGAGTTACTTGTACTGCAAATAAAAGTTAGAAAAGATTGCGTGTCTGAAAAACCTTAGACTAAATTCAGACTCTGAAGTGAAAATATTCCAGTAGTTTACTGGTCAGTCACAACAGTCCATTTTCCAAAGTAATGCACTGCAAGAGATGAGTTTTGAGATAGTAAAGATGCTGAGACATAGGATTCCTCCCTGCTTTCTCTTACATTGTTGTCATTCATTTCACTTATCTATACATTATAATCACTCAATACATTGTTGTTATTATTACTTCAAACACTTATCTGTTAGATCAACTAAGGAAAAAAAACACACTATTTCACCCTCATTTATTCCTTCTCTGATGTTTTTCCTTTCATTATGTAGATCCAAATTCCTGTCGATTTTCTTTTTTCCAAAGACATTTTAACATTTTTTTTTGCAGTGCAGGTGATCTGACAATGAATTTCCTCAATTTTTGTTTGACTAAGAGAGCCTTTATTTCTCCTTTGTTTTTGAATGATAATATCATAGAATTCTGGAAGGGTAATTTTTTTCTATCATCACTCTATTCTATTCTACTCTTTTCTTGCTTGCGTGGTTTCTGACAAAAAGTCCACTATAATTCTTATCCTTGTTCCTCTACAGGTAAGGTGTTTTCCCTCACTTTGGCTTCTTTAAAGATTCCTGGTTTCCAGCAGTTTGAATATGATATGCATAGTAGGAGGGGTCTGATTTTCTTGTTTTTATTCTGCATGGTATTCTCTGAGCTTCCTGGATTTGAGGTTTGGTATCTGTCATTAATTTTGGAAAATTTCCAGCCATTTATCACTTTAAATATTTATTCTGCTCCATTTTCTTTTTCTTTATATACCAATTATAGACATGTTTCATCTTAAAATTGTTCCACAGTTTTTGGATGTGATGTTCGAATTTTTTCATAATTTTTTCTCTTGAATTTCAGTCTGGAAAGTTTTCTCTTGCCATATCTTCACTTTTAATGATTCTTGGCTGTATCCAGTCTGCTTATGAAACTATGGAAGGCATTCCTCATTTCTGTTACAGTGTTTCTTATTTCTAGCAGATCCTTTTGATTCTTAGAGTTTCCATCTCTCTGCTTACATTATCCATCTGTTCTTGTATGTTTTCTCTTTTTCCACTAGAACCCTTAACATATTAACATATTACTCGTTTCACTTCATTTTATTTTATTTTATTTTGTTTTATTTTATTTATTTTATCTTATGTAAATCCCCTGCTTTAAAAAAAAATTAATTCCACTATAGTTAACATAGAGTATTCTATTAGTTGTATTAGTTTAAGGTGTACAATATAGTGATTCACTAATTCTATTCAATACTCAGAACTCATTGTGATAAGTGAACTCTTAATCTCCTTCACTTATTTCACCCTGATCCACCTCCCCTCTGGTAACCATCAGTTTGTTCTCTATAGTTATGGTTTTTCTCTTTTTTCCTTTGTCTACATGTTTTGTTTCTTTCTTAAAATTTTTAGTTATTTAACATACAGTGTGATATTGGTTTCTGGAGTAGAATTCAGTAATTCATTACTTATGTACAATACCCAGTGCTCATCATAACCAGTGCCCTTGTAGATATTCATCACCTACTAGCCCATTCCTACCACCTCCCTCCACCAACCCTCAGTTTGTTCCCTATTATTAAGAGTCTCTTATGGCTTGTTTTCCTCTCTCCTCTTCCCCTCCCACTTCTGATATGTTCATCTGTTTTGTTTCTTAAATTCCACATATGGGTGAGATCATATGGTATTTATGTTTCTCTGACTGACTTATTTCACTTAGCATAATACACTCTAGCTTCATCCATGTCATTACAAATGGCGAGATTTCATTCTTTTGATGGCTGGGTGATATTCCATTGTGTAAGTATTCATACATGTATACATATACATATATGTGTATATATATACACATACATATATATGCACACACACACACACACACACATAACATCTTCCGTATTCACTCATCAGTTGATGAACATTTGGGCTCTCTTCAGAGTTTGGCTATTGTTGAAGATGCTGCTATAAATATCAGGTGCATGTACCCCTTCAAATCTGTATTTTTGTATCCTTTGGATAAATATCTAGTAGTGAAATTGCTGGATCATAGAGTAGTTCTATTTTAACTTTTTGAGGAACCTCCCTACTGTTCCCCAGAGTGGCTGCACCAGTTTACATTCCCACCAACAGTACAAGAGTGTTCCCCTTTCTCCGCATCCTCACCAAAACCTATTGTTTCTTATGTTGTTAATTTTTGCCATTCTGAGAGGTATGAGGTGGTGTCTCATTGTGGTTTTGATTTGTAGTTCCCTGATGATGAGTGATACTGAGCATCTAACTTTTCATGTGTCTGTTGGCCATCTGGATGTCTTCTTGGAAAAATGTCTGTTTATGTCTTCTGCCCATTTCTTAACTGGATTATTTATGTTTGGGATGTTAAATTTGATAAATTCTTTATAGATTTTGAATACTAACCATTTATCAGATATGTCATTTGTAAATATCTTCTCTCATTCCATAAGCCATCTTCTAGTTTCATTGATTGTTTCCTTCACTGTGCAGAAGACTTTTATTTTTATAAAGTCCCAATAGTTTTTTTTTTTTTGCCTTTGTTTCCCTTGTTTCAGGAAACATTTCTAATAAGAAGTTGCTACAGCTGAGGTCAAAGAAGTTCCTGCCTCTAGGATTTTGATGGTTTCCTGTCTTACATTTAGGTCTTTAATCCATTTTGAATTTGTTTTTGTGTATGGTGTAAGAAAGTGGCCCAATTGCATTCTTCTGTGTGTGGCTATCCTATTTTCCCAACACCATTTGTTGAAGAGACTGTCTTTTTCTATTAAATATTCTTTCCTATTTGTCAAAGTTTAGTTGACCATAGAGTTGAGGGTCCACTTCTGGATTCTCTATTCTGTTACATTGATCTATATGTCTGTTTTTGTGCCAGTACCATACTGTTTTGATGACTACAACTTTGTAATACAACTTGAAGTCTAGAATCATGATGCCTCCAGTTTTGTTTTTCTTTTTCAGGATTGCTTTGGCTATTTGGGGTCTTTTTGGGGTCATTTTAGGATTATTCATTCTATCTCTGTGAAAAATGCTAGTGGTGTTTTGATAAGGATTGCTTTAAATATGCAGGTTTATTTGGGAAATACAGACATTTTAACAATGTTTGTTCTTCCAATCCATGAGCATGGAATGCTTTCCCATTTCTTTATGTTCTCCTCAATTTATTTAAAAAATGCCCTATAGTTTTCAGAGCACAGATCTTTGGCCTTTTTGGTTAGGTTTATTCCTAGGGATCTTATTGTTTTGGGTGCAGTTGCAAATGGGGTTGATTCCTTGACTTCTTTTTCTGCTTCTTCATTATTGGTGTATAGGAATGCAACAGTTTTCTGCATATTGATTTTATATCCTGCAACTTTGCTGAATGTATTAGTTCTAGCAATTTTTTGGTGGAGTCTTTTGGGTTTTCTACATAGAGTATCATGTTGTCTGCAAATAATGAAAACTTGACTTTTTCCTTGCTGATTTGGATGCCTTTTATTTCTTTCTGTTGTCTGATTCCCAAGGCCAAGACTTCTAGTACTATGTTAAATAATAATGGTGAGAATGGACAACCTTGTCTTGTTCCTGACCATAGGGGAGAGCTCTCAGTTTTTCTCAGTTTAGCTGGGTGTCTTTCATATATGGCCTTTGTGATGTTGAAGTATGTTCCATCTATCTGTACTTTGTTGAGGGTTTTTATCAAGAATGAATGCTGAATTTGTCAAATGCTTTTTCTGCATCTATTGAGAGGATCATGTGGTGCTTATCCTTTTTCATTAATGTGGTGTATCATGTTGATTGCTTTTTGAATATTGAACCAACCCTGCAGCCCAGAAACAAATCCCACTTGATCATGGTGAATAATTCCTTTTATGTACTATTGAATTCAATTTGCTAGTATTTCATTGAGAGTTTTTGCATCCATGTTCATCAGGGATATTGGCCATAATTCTCCTTTTTACTTGGATCTTTGGTTTTGGAATCAAGGTTATGCTAGCTATGTAGAATGAGTTTGGAAGTTTTCCTTCCACTTCTACTTTTTTGGAAGAGTTTAAGAAGAATAAGTGTTAAATTTTTTTTTTTTAATGTCTGGTAGAATTCCGCTGAGACATCATTTAGTCCAGGACTTTGTTTATTGAGAGATTTTTGATTATTGATTCAATTACTTTGCTTGTTATGGGTCTGTTCAAATTTTCTACTTCTTCCTGTTTCAGTTTTTGTAATTTGTAAGTTTCTAGGAGTTTGTCCATTTCTCCCAGATTGCCCAGTTTGTTGGCATATGATTTTCATAGTATTCTCATAATTGTATTTCTGGGGGCACCTGGGTGACTTAGTTGGTTAAGCATCTGCCTTTGGCTCAGGTCATGATTTAGGATTGAGTCCTGCATCAGGCTCTCTGCTCCACAGGGAGTCTGCTTCTCTCTCTCACTCTCCCTCTGTGCTGTCTCTCAAATAAATAAATAAAATCTTTAAAAAATTGAATGTCTGTGGTGTTGGTAATGATCTTGCCTCTTTCATTCATGATTTTATCTATCTGGGTCCTTTCTCCTTTCTTTTTGATAAGTCTGGCTAGGGATTTATCAATTTTATTAATTCTTTAGAAGAGCCAGCTTTTAGTTTCATTAATGTGTTCTACTGGGGTGTTTGTTTGTTTGTTTGTTTGTTTCTACACCATTAATTTCTGCTCCAGTCTTTATTATTTCCCTTCTTCTGCAGGCTTTAGGCTTTATTTGCTGTTCTTTCCCTAGCTCCTTTAGATGTAAGGTTAGGTTGTGTATTTGAGAATTTTCTTGCTTCTTGAGGTAGGCCTGTATTGCAATATACTTCCCACTCAGGACTGCCTTTGTTACATCCCAAAAGTTTTGGACTGTCATATTTTCATTTTCATTTCCTTCTATGTACTTTTTAATTTCTTTTTTAATTTCCTGGTTAACCCTTTCATTCTTTAGTAGGATTTTCTTTAATCTCCATGTATTTGTGGTCTTTGCAAACTTTTTCTTATGGTTGACTTCAAGTTTCATAGTGTTGTGGTCTGAAAATATGCATGGTATGATCTCAGTGTTTTTGTTCTTGTTGAGGGCTGATTTGTGACCTAGATATGATCTATTCTAGAGAATTTTCTGTGTGCGCTCAAAAAGAATGTGCATTCTGCTGCGTTAGGATGAAATGTTCTGAATATATCTGTTGAGGCCATCTGGTCCAGTGTGTCATTCAAAGCCAATTGTGTCCTTATTGATTTTTTTGCTTAGAGGATCTGTCCACTGAGGTAAGTGGGGTGTTGAAATCCCCTATCATTAGTGTATTATTCTCAGTGAGTTTCATTATATTTATTATTAACTGATTTATGTATTTCAGTGCTCCCAAGTTGGGGGCATAAATATTTATAGTTTTTAGATCTTCTTGGTGGGTAAACCCCTTAATTATGATATAATGCTCTCCTTCATCTCCTTCTTTCTTTTAAAGTCTAGTTTGTCTGATATAAATATGGCTACTACTTCTTTTGATGTTTTGTTTCTTAAATTCCATAAATGAGTGAAACTGTATGGCATTTGTCTTTATCTGACTGACTTATTTTGCTTACCATTAAACTCTCTAATTCAATTCATGTTGGTACAAATGACAGGATTTCACGCTTTTTATGGCTGAATAATACTCCAGTGTGTGTGTGTGTGTGTGTGTGTGTGTGTGTGTGTGTGTATCTCACATCTTTTTTATCCATTCATCTATTGATGGATATTTTTATTGCTTCCACAATTTGGCTATTGTAAATAATGCTGCCAAAAACATAGGGGTGTATATATCTTACTGAACCAATGTTTTCATATTCTTGGGCAAATACCCAATAGTGGAATTACTAGATCATAGGGTAGTTCTATTTTTAATTTTTGAGGTAACCACCATATTGTTTACACAGTGTTTGCAGCAGTTTTCATTCCCACCAAGAGTTCATGAGTGTTCCTTTTTCTGCACATTCTTGCACAAGAATGTGGATTTTTTCTTATATTTTTGATTTTAGCCATTCTGACCAGTGTAAGGTGATGTCTCATTGTAGTTTTGACTTGCATTTCCCTGATGATGAATGATGTTGACATCTTTTAATGTGTCTGTTTGCTATATGTATGTCTTCTTCTTTTTTTTTTTTTTTTATTTTCAGTAGGCCCATGCCCAGTGTGGAGTCCAGTTCAGGGCTTGACCTCACAACCCTGAGATAAAGACCTTAGCTGAGATTAAGAGTTGGATGCTTAACAGGATGAGCCACCCAGGTGCTCTGGCTGCCTGTATGTCTTCTTTGGAGAAATGTCTGTTCGTGTCTTCTGTCCATTTTTTTTTTAATTTCTTTTCAGCGTAACAGTATTCATTGTTTTTGCACAACACCCAGTGCTCCATGCAATCCGTGCCCTCTCTAATACCCACCACCTGGTTCCCCCAACCTCCTACCCCCACCCCTTCGAAATCCTCAGATTGTTTTACAGAGTCCATAGTCTCTCATGGTTCACCTCCCCTTCCAATTTCCCTCAACTCCCTTCTCATCTCCATTTTTTTTAAGATTTTATTTATTTGACAGACAGAGATTACAAGTAGGCAGAGAGGCAGGCAGAGAGAGAGGAGGAAGCAGGCTCCCTGCTGAGCAAAGAGCCCGATGTGGGGCTCGATCCCAT
>NW_019154123.1:16145154-16249215 GCF_002288905.1 Enhydra lutris kenyoni
ATTTATTTGACAGACAGAGATTACAAGTAGGCAGAGAGGCAGGCAGAGAGAGAGGAGGAAGCAGGCTCCCTGCTGAGCAAAGAGCCCGATGTGGGGCTCGATCCCAGGACCCTGGAATCATGACCTGAGCTGAAGGCAGAGGCTTTAACCCACTGAACCACCCAGGCGCCCCTCCTCTCCATTTTTTAATTGGATTATTTGGTTTTGGGGTGTTGAGTTTATAAATTCTTTATAGGTTTTAAATACTGACCCTTTATTGGTTATGTCATTTGCAAATATCTTCTCTCATACAGCAGGTTGCCTTTTAGTTTTGTTGATTGTTTCCTTTGCTGTGCAGAAGGTTTTTATTTCTATGTAGTCCCAAAAGTTTATTTTTTGCTTTTGTTTCCCTTGCCTCAGGAGACATATCTAGAAAAATGTTGCTATAGCCAACGTCAGAGAAACTACTGCCTGTGCTTTTTTCCCAAGATTTTTATGGTTTGAGGTTTCACATTTAGATCTTTATTCCATTTTGAGTTTATTTTTGTGTTGGTGTCAGAAAGTGATCAGTCCCATTCTTTTGCATGTAGGTGTCCAGTTTTGCCACAATCATTTATTGAAGAGACTCTCTTTATCCCATCATTTAATCTTGTCTCCTTTGTTAAAGATTAATTGACCGTATAATCACAGGTTTATTTTTTGGGCTCTCTATTCTGTTCATTTGATCTACGTGTTTTGTTGTTTTTTTTTTTTTGTTTTTTGTGGGGGTTTTTTTTGGTGCCAGTACCATACTATTTTGATTACTACAGCTTTGTAGTATAATTGTGATGCCTCCATCTTTTTCTTTCTCAAGATTGCTTTGGCTATTGGGGTCTTTGTGGTTCCATACAAATTTTCATATTATTTGTTCTAGTTCTGTGAAAAATGCTGTTGGTGTTTTGATAGGGATTGCATTAGATCTGTAGATTGCTTTGGGTGGTATGGACATTTTAACAATATTCGTGCTTTCAATACATGAGCATTATTTCTATTTATTTGTATCATCTTCAATATTCATTACTATTTTATAAGTGATTTTATTTTTTATTTCTAGAAATTCTGTTTTATTCACATTCAAATTGACCTCTTATTTTTGTCTTGTTATTACATTTTAAAATTTTATCTCATTTAAGAGATAATGATCTTCCATGATCTCTGTCATAGTAGATCCACCATAGATTTATCATAGTAGAAGCTACAAACAGAATTAGCAACCCAAGCACTCAAACAATAGAATCAAAAAGAGACGGTGGAAATAACTGTGCTCAAAATAATTGAGAGAATTCTCATTTCGAGAATATTTTTCTACTGTTCCCACTGTTCACTATTTCAAGCATAGTTATTTCATAGTCTTTTTTAGGTCTATTGTTTGAATGCTTGGGTTGCTAATTTTGTTTGTGGCTTCTACTATGATAGAGATAAGGTGGCTCTATTATAATAAAGATCATGGCAGATCATTACCTCTTATAATTAGCAATCATTAATTGGTGTCCTTTATGATCCCATCCTCTATGGAATTCCCTAATATCCTAGACACTTTAAGTGTCAAAAAATGGATTTATTTCCATTGTCAAAAAATTGCATTTATTTCTGTTGAAGAAAAACAAATGCTTCTCTCATCCTGGAAGATACTTTATGTTAATTTATCCACTTGGGATTCTTAAACTCCATGATCAGTATACATTTAGGTTTCCTAGCCATTATTTAGCACAGACTTGTGGTTTTGACTGCTCAAGCAAAGCATTAATTTTACCAAGAAATTCAGGCAGACAGCAAGTTTTCCTGGGTTCAGGAGGAGAGTGTTTATAGATCTCCTTGTATGGAGATCTATGTGCAGTTGTATCTCTCTACCTCATCCATGCCCCTGTCACATCTGTCACAGTTGGGGTGCTAAAATCCAGCTTTTGGACACTGGGACCTACATTTAGATCTCATACCTCTATGTTTCTAGAAATTGTGGGACTAACTTTATTTTGAGCATTGCTTTGTATTAAAAATTATTTTGTATAATTGGACATTCCAGCTCTGTTAAGCCTCAGCTAACAGCACATGATGCAAAAGGATCCACAAATAAGTCATGGTGTTTTTTTTTTTTTTTTAAACTTCTGTTGTTATGTAGCAATAGATAATCAAATTACCTCTGTCATCTCCAAGCTTTCTGTAAGGTCTAGTTAAAGGTTACCATGAAGATGCTATTATCACTGGCAAGAACTGAGAGACTAGTATTGCCTCCCTCACTCCATTTGCAGGTAGGTAGAGGGGAGAGCAGCTGGAGGGACAACACCAACAGCAGCAATATGACCTACAAAGGAGTGTACAGATATGTATAAAGAGCTTATAGCAGCATCCCACATCCAGATGATCAATGTAAATCCCTGAAGATTCCCAAAAGTACCTGTGGAGGGGAATCTGGCAAAGATTAGATTGTACCATAACATGAGTTAGGGACTTCAGTCATAGTAAATTGTGCTTAAAAATATGGCCTCACTTCATCAAATCTATCTATGAAAAACCCACAGCAAATATCATCCTCAATGGGAAAAAGCTTGCAGCCTTCCCATTGAGATCAGGAACACGACAAGGATGCCCACTCTCACCACTCTTGTTCAACATAGTATTAGAAGTCCTAGCAACAGCAATCAGACAACAAAGAGAAATAAAAGGTATCCAAATTGGCAATGAAGAAGTCAAACTCTCTCTCTTCGCAGATGACATGATTCTTTATATGGAAAACCCAAAAGACTCCACCCCCAAACTACTAGAATTCATACAGCAATTCAGTAATGTGGCAGGTTACAAAGTCAATGTACAGAAATCAGTGGCTTTCTTATACACTAACAATGAAAATACAGAAAGGGAAATTAGAGAATCGATTCCATTTACTATAGCACCAGAACCATAAGATACCTGGGAATAAACCTAACCAAAGAGGTAAAGGATCTGTACTCGAGGAACTACAGAACACCCATGAAAGAAATTGAAGAAGACACAAAAAGATGGAAGACCATTCCATGCTCTTGGATCAGAAGAATAAACATTGTTAAAATGTCTATACTGCCTAGAGCAATCTATACTTTTAATGCCATTCCAATCAAAATTCCACCGGTATTTTTCAAAGAGCTGGAGCAAATAATGCAGAAATTTGTATGGAACCAGAAGAGACCCCGAATCACTAAGGAAATGTTGAAAAACAAAAATAAAACCGGGGGCATCACATTACCTGATTTCAAGCTTTACTACAAAGCTGTGATCACCAAGACAGCATGGTACTGGCATAAAAACAGACACATAGACCAGTGGAACAGAGTAGAGAGCCCAGATATGGGCCCTCAACTCTATGGTCAGTTAATCTTCGACAAAACAGGAAAAAATATACAGTGGAAAAAAAGACAGTCTCTTCAATAAATGGTGCTGGGAAAACGGGACAGCTATATGTAGAAGAATGAAACTCGACCATTCTCTTACACCGTACACAAAGGTAAACTCAAAATGGATAAAAGACCTCAACGTGAGACAGGAATCCATCAGAATCCTAGAGGAGAACACAGGCAGTAATCTCTTCGATATCAGCCACGGCAACTTCTTTCAAGATATGTCTCCAAAGGCAAAGGAAACTAAAGCGAAAATAAACTTTTGGGACTTCATCAAAATCAAAAGCTTCTGCACAGCAAAGGAAACAGTCAAGAAAACAAAGAGGCAACCCACGGAATGGGAGAAGATATTTGTAAATGACAGTACAGACAAAAGATTGATATCCAGGATCTATAAAGAACTCCTCAAACTCAACACACACAAAACAGATAGCCATATCAAAAAATGGGCAGAAGACATGAACAGACACTTCTCCAATGAAGACATACAAATGGCTATCAGACACATGAAAAAATGCTCATCATCACTAGCCATCAGGGAGATTCAAATTAAAACCACATTGAGATATCACCTTACACCAGTTAGAATGGCCAAAATTAGCAAGACAGGAAACAACATGTGTTGGAGGGGATGTGGAGAAAGGGGAACCCTCTTACACTGTTGGTGGGAATGCAAGTTGGTGCAGCCTCTTTGGAGAACAGTGTGGACATTCCTCAAGAAATTAAAAATAGAGCTTCCCTATGACCCTGCAATTGCATACCCCAAAGATACAGATGTAGTGAAAAGAAGGGCCATCTGTACCCCAATGTTTATAGCAGCAATGGCCACGGTCGCCAAACTGTGGAAAGAACCAAGATGCCCTTCAATGGATGAATGGATAAGGAAGATGTGGTCCATATACACTATGGAGTATTATGCCTCCATCAGAAAGGATGAATACCCAACTTTTGTATCAACATGGACGGGACTGGAAGAGATTATGCTGAGTGAAATAAGTCAAGCAGAGAGAGTCAATTATCCTATGGTTTCACTTATTTGTAGAACATAACAAATAGCATGGAGGACATGGGGAGTTAGGAGAAGGGAGTTGGGGGAAATTGGAAGGGGAGGTGAACAATGAGAGACTATGGACTCTGAAAAACAATCTGAAGGGTTTGAACAGGTGTGGGGGTGGGAGGTTGGGGGAACCAGGTGTTGGGTATTAGAGAGGGCACAGATTGCATGGAGCACTGGGTGTGGTACAAAAACAATGAATACTGTTAAGTTGAAAATAAATTTAAAAAATGATTAAAAAATGGCCTCACAATATGTTGGCTAATTGATCATAATTAAAAAAAACATGACCTCACAGCCCAGCAGAGACTCAGGAAAAGGAGCACCACCTGTAAGGTGGTGCTGACTCAAAATGAGACATAAGAGGGGCCAGAATCTGGAGAAAAACACCAGAGCCAAGGGCATTAATTCCAAGAACATGTGTATGCGTTTATGCATGTATGTGCATGCATGTGTATATCTGTATACATACATGTGTGTATGTGTGTTTGGTTTCTAGAAGGGTCAACACCCATTCCCAAAACTGCGGACAAAAGAAACAAGATAAGGTTTACACATATCTATTACATTTGACAATGAGATTTATCTACTCCTGTAAGAATAGTTGGACTAGATAAGTAAGATCCCTTTCTCCCCTGAAATTATTTGATTCTAATGCTTCCATGTATCACTGTCTTTTTGATTCATGTCATTGAGTTCTTCTCCATTTTATACTCTTCTCCCTAAGGGGAAATAAACACTTGACTGTCTATATTTTGAATATTGTGTAACCCACTTGCTCTTATTTGATCCTAATCAGATAATATTTAGTATATGTGTTGCTACACTTCCTTCCCATCAGCCCTTGTAAAGTGACTAATAAATAAATAAATAAATAATTCTCCAATAGAACTTAATTTTAGCATATTAGTGGTAGTGGGTTTTTTTGAACAAGGAATCTGAACATGACAGATACTCTTTTTTTTTTTTTTTTTTTTTTTTTTTGACAGAGAGAGATCACAAGTGGGCAGAGAGGCAAGCAGAGAGAGAGAGAGGAGGAAGCAGGCTCCCCGCAGAGCAGAGAGCCCAATGCAGGACTCAATCCCAGGACCCTGAGATCATGACCTGAGCTGAAGGTAGAGGCTTAACCCACTGAGCCACCCAGGTGCCCCTACAGATACTAACTCTTTATTCATAGTCCCACTCTACGTTGACTAACACTTACCTAACATTGCAAAATCCAGTCACTGCTATAAGTACTTTAGGCAATTTAATCCTCATAGCAAACCATGAGAAAGATACTGTTATTATCCCCATTTTAGAAGTTAGAAAACTGAAGATCCAGAAATTAATTTATTTGCATGGCCAAATTTCAAGCATTTCAAATGTCAATGTTATTATAGGCTGGGTTCTTCAGAAAGCAGATCCAGAGTGGATTTTGGCTTCTAGAAAGTTTGTAAGTACTCTCAGAACAAAAAACCTGTAGAAGAAAAGAGAAGAAAGTAGCATTGAGCAGAAAGAGAACTTGGAAAAATGCAGTCTTAGCAATAGCCTTTGTCAAGGCCATGGGGAACTCTGAAGCAGAGGTGGCCCTTCAGAGTGATTTCAAGTAGGGTAAGGGGACCATGACTTCCAGAATGACCAATCATTGAAAGCTGCCCTTGGAAAAGGGGTCATGGCCATGATGAAACAGCTTTCTCCAGTCAAGGGCATTTTCCAGAGAAGGGCAGCATCCGTAGCCACTAGGAAAATAAATTTTCAGCCCTAAAGGGGGAACAGGGAAACATATCAGCAACTACCACATATGTACTTAGGAATCATTCAAGGTTCTTAAGATGCAACTTCTGATTCAGTGGGTCTGGGCTTGGGCTGAGAGTCTGCCTTTCTAACAAGCTCCCAGGTGATGCCAGTGCTGCTGGTTTGTGATAGCAGGATCCTGGTCATGCAGTACCAATGCTGGAAAGTTACAAATAGAACCTAAACTGTCTAGTTATAAGACTGTGGTCTTACAACTCTGCTGTACTTCTGCTTAAAGAAATTTTCTACTAAATTCTAATTCTCAAGAACTTGACATACCAAGCCAGACTGGCTAGCTTTAAAGAATTTTCAGATCTCCTGGCCTATATCTTTAATGGACATGCTGTCCCAAGCATTTGTTTATTGCTACAGTCTATCATTGCTGGCTTTCTTAGTGGTGTTTCCATCCAGAATGTTCTTTTTCTGGCTAGCCTGACAGGTTTTTTCCCTCCAACCTTGAAGCAAATGTATCAAACATGAGAATGACCCTAGCTACTTGGTATTCATAATTTGTGGCATATGCTGGTTATTATTATTTTTATCAGAAAATTACCATTTTTCTATCTAGAGTTTATTATATTCTTAGGTATGATTTTATTATGTATTAAAGCCATTTTCCCCCAAAGGAGTCTATCTTTAATTTCATAATGAGAACCAGTAAGAGCACTGGATTTGACATCCAAGTTCATTTATACTCATTTTTATAGAAGAATCTCTATTCTATAAAGTCAAACCTATACTAAGAATTTTCCAGGTCACAATATCTTGCTAATTACATGATGATACTTTTCTCACTATGTACTCCCTATAAGCACAGAGGGAAGATAAAATGTCATGCAATTTTATAATATCTACAAAAAAGGATAAATGGGAGAATCAGTAACGTGTGTTAGCCTTTACCTTGTTTGAAATTCTTACAGAAAACAGTGATCTAATTATTTTACTTTTCATCATTTTAAAAGAAGTATGCCATTGTGTGTGTGTGTGTGTGTGTGTGTGTGTGTATAAGATCCTATATTGAGATTGAGTAGGAGTGAAATGGAAAAGAGAAGTGATCTTGAAGATATTTATTGAATTGTGAGATTTAAAGTCTTGAACTGGGCAATACTCTAGTTAAGAAATCTCTTCTAGTTCAGTCTGTTCCCTAGGCAACAAAAGTCTGTGTTTAAAAAGGAAAAAAAAAAAAGATAGCACTTAGAGTAGTTAAAATTTCAGAGTTATTCTTCATTCAGGAGATTCACAATGAAACATCATTTAATTAAATATTATAGTTAATAACAGTTACTTTACGAATTTGGATCAGCATATGGAGTAGTTGTGTCACTGTAATGATGGCTCTCCAAGTGTGGTCAGTGGACCAGCAACATCGGCATCACCAGGGAACTTGTTAGAAACGTGAACCTCTGTCCCCATCCTAGATCTGCTGAATCAGAAACTGGGGCTGGGATGGGACTGGGGGCCCAGGAAGGACAGCAGTCTGTTTCACAAGCCCTCCAAGCGGCTCTGAGGCCCACACCAATTTGAGAACCATTGTGGTTAGGAAACACTTTAAGTCTGTTTAGAACCGAACCGCTTCTGTTCCAGAATGCTTTTCTGCACATCTATATGGACGTGTATAGACACAAAATCTTTAAAACATTAGTTTGAAGGAACTCTTACTAAAATAGTTGTATCAGAAACAAATTTCTTTCTCAAGAGGATTGGAATACAATTGTCTCTAAGTTTCCCCTTAATGCATTTTTCTATGCCTAAACTGTAGAAGTTGCAAGTTGCATGGGCAGCCTCAGCAGTAAAAATGCCACCATTGAATTTAATTTCAAGCAATATCTGGAAGAGCAGTCAGCAGCAGGAGACATCTTTCAGAAGGAAAGGATGTCTTTATTCTTTAAATCGAGTGGAAAATGACTCCCACCGGATTGTTGAAAGCAGCCTTCCTATTGAGGTGGAGTGGTAGTTTGCGAGGCTCTCTCCTTTCTTCCTGCTGCTTGGAGGGAAGGTCAGGGAAGAGAAGAGCTGTGAACAGGAGGGGAGATACTGTATTTTGTTCCTGGCTTTTCTTCCTTTCACTAGTTGATACTGGGGAGATAGCTGTAAGATCAGTAACCACTGGTTGAGAAGAAAAGACTAGACCCTTGTTTTCAAAACCATAGAAGAGATAACCTATGGTATTCAAAGCCAATACCTAAGAGAGAAGTTGGAAAGTCCCAAGAGCATATTATCTAAAATCTTGCAGCCCTAGAAATAACTGAGTATAAGCTAGTCAGTTAAAAAAAGAAAAAAAAATTGAACAACATCCAGAGACAAGAGCAAAGCTGGATTTAGCTTTAATTTAAATATTAAGACTTAATGTAGCAAGAGCTATATGGAGGTTTTAAAACTTGTTTTTACAATCAACAATTATTGAGTGTCCATTAAACCAGGTGCTGTATTAAGCACCGAAATACAAAATCTATATTTAAATATCTTATTTAAGTGTAGTGTTTTTCAAGCAGTGTTCTTTATTCTAATGTATTTTCAAAACTAAACCAAACAGGGAAATTACTGCTCTACCACTCAGTAATGGCTTATAGCTATCATTTATATGTTTCCAAAATAAGATCTCATTTAATTCTGACAATTCTCTGAGGTTTGCACCATTTAATCTTCATTTCGTATGTGGGAAAAAGAAAACTGTTGTCTAGACATTTAGTCTTAATCAATCAAGTAAGTTATGGAGACAAAATTTCACCCCTGGTCTGACTACAAACCCTGCTCTTAATTTCTGTACTCATTGTCCTCAATCAATTCCTTATCACCATGTAGGACTGATGGTTGACCATGCAACCAGCATATACACTGTCCCCTTATAGTCTTGTTTTCTAATTGCAAGTACAGTTCTTCAATGGGGTAAATGTGTCTTTTAAAAGTTAACTGTGTATGTTTCATATATTCAGAAATCAAGTTCAGTTAGGACTGAAATTTTAAATTGAGGCTAATTTTACACCCGCTATAAGTGTACATTTCAATATTTTAAAAATAAATTTGCTAATTGTGCAATCATGACTATAAATTGGTTTTAAAACATTTCTACTATCCTAATAGGATCACTCATACCTCTTTGCTTTTTTTAATTAACATATAATGTATTATTTGTTTCAGGGGTACAGGTCTGTGAATCGTCAGTCTTACACAATTCATAGCACTCACCAAAGCACATACCCTCCCCCCTGTCCGTAACCCAGCCACCCCATCCCACCCATCCCCTCCCCTCCAGCAACCCTGTTTGTTTCTGGAGATTAAGAGTCTCTTATGGATTGTCTCCCTTCCCATCCCATCTTGTTTCATTGTTCCCGCCCTTCACCCCATGAACCCCTGCCCTGCCTCTCAAATTCCTCATATCAGTGAGATCATATGATAACTGTCTTTCTGTTTGACTTATTTCACATAGCATAATACCCTCTAGTTCCATCCACATTGTTGCAAATGGCAAGATTTCATTTCTCTTTACTTTTAATTCTCCTAACTACCACTCCACCTGGGCAACCAATAATCTGCTTTCAGTCTCTTGTAGATTTTCCTTTTCTGAAAATTTCACCTAAGTGGAACCATAAAACATGTGGTCTTTTATATCTGGTGAATTCCACTTAACAATGTCTATTTTTTTTCCACTTAACAATATTTTTGAGTTTGTCTATGGCAGAGCATGAATCAATAGTTCATTCCTTTAATTGTTCAAAAGTATTCCATTGTGTGAATATACCACATTTTATTTATTTATTCATCCACTGGCTGATGTACCAGATTTAAGTTGTTTACAGTATTTTGCTATTATTAATAATTTTGTGGGGCACCTGGGTGGCTCAATCAGTTAAGCATCCAATTCTTGATTTTGGCTCAGGTCATGATCTAAGTGTGAAGCCTGCTTGGGTTTCTCTTTCTCCTTCTCTCTTTGCCCCTCTCCACTCATGCTCTCACTCTCTCCCTCTCTGAAATCATCATCATCATCATCATCATCGTCATCATTTTGTTAAGAACATTAGTAGCTAAGAGAACTGTAACTCTTTGTGTAGACCTATGTTTTTATTTCTCTTAGAAAGATGCTAATGAGTGGAATTCCTGGGACATATGATAAGCTTATGGTTAATTTTTAAGAAACTCCCAAACTGTTTTTTAAAGTGGCTGCACCATCTTATAATTCCACCAGCAATATATGAAGGTTCAGTTTCCCCACAACTTCACCAAAATTTGATATTGTCTTTTTTTTTATTATAGCCATTCTAGAGGGTATGAAGTGATATGTGGTTTAAATTTAAATTAGCATTTTCCTAATGACTTATGATGTTGAGCATCTTTTCATGTATTTAACTGCCGTTAATATAGCTTGTTTGGTAAAATATCTGCTCAAATCATTTACCATTTTTATTAAGTTGTCTTCTTATTATTGAGGTATAGGAATTCTTTGTATATTCTAAGCCAATATAAATTATGTAGTCCTAAATTTCTCAATGTATTTTAGAAAGACAATGTACAGTAGTACTTCAATATCTATACACCTCAAAAACATTGAAGCCACATCATATAATTTCTATGTTGATGAGCAGATTCAGTAAAATTGAAATTTAGGATGTCTGCAAACACCCTATTTTTTCTGTGAGGTCTTATTCCTCACAGCTGGAATTAGGAAACACAACCTGCTTTTTAAAGACTTATTTATTTATTTATTTATTTATTTGACAGACAGAGGTCACAAGTAGGCAGAGAGGCAGGCAGAGAGAGAGGGGGAAGCAGGCTCCCTGCTGAGCAGAGAGCCCGATGTAGGGCTATATCCCAGGACCCTGGGATCATGACCTGAGCTGAAGGCAGAGGCTTTAACCCACTGAGCCACCCAGGTGCCCCACAACCTGCTTTTTAAAAGAAGCCTCTTGTTATCACAATATGGTGTTTTTAAAGCATGTCATCAAATTCTTTGACATTCTTCCCATAAAGAGATGAATTCTTTCTCTCCTACCCTAAATTCTGTGCTGGCTTGTAAGTGCTTTGATGAACAGAATTTGTTGGAAGTAATGCTTTGTGACTTCCAAGCTTAGGTTGTAAAAGGGCAGGCATATTCAGCCTTGTTTGTTGGAATACTTGCTCTTGAAGCCCTGAGCTCCCATGTAAAATATCCATCTATTCTGAGGCTGCTGCTATGCTGTGAGGAAACCCAAGCCATAGGCAGAGGTAGTGTGTAAGCATTCCACTGGCAGTCCCAACCAAGGCCCCATTATTGCATGTAAAGAGGCTACCAGATGACTCCACTCTCCAGTCATTCAAATATTCCCACCTGAGGCCCAAGACTTCATGGAGCATGGAAAAGGGATAAGTCATTCCTGCTGAAGCCAATCTGAGTTCCTCACCCACAGAATCTATGACTATAACAGCATGATTGGTGTTTCATGCCGCTATATAAAAGCATATTGTTCACTCAGAGTTCTTTTAACTATAAGGGACAGAAGCCCCCACAAGATTACTCAAATAACATGAAGTTTATGAGGAGGATCTTCTCATGAATTTAGAAGACAATAGAAAACCATTAGAAGCTGAAGTCTCACTTACCATCTCTCAGGGACATCTCCTGTTCTCATTTGCATGCCTGCTCCATTTGGGCTCACATGGCAGACAGAATTCTTTAGGGTGCTCATCAATCTGTATATGACCTCACAGCTTCCCTGCCTTGGCCCCTAGCTATATTATCACTTCCCAGCTTTATGTCCCTGTGCCAACTGATAGTCTTTTAGCTCAAATTCTCAAATGGTATAACTAATTAGTCCAGCTTATTTATTTGAACTAAGCCATTCAAGCTAGAGATGAGCCAGTATTGACTATGTTGGGATAAAAGTACGCAATCCTAGTGACAAGACATGGGTCTAAGACATACAGTGTAGAGACGTGCTCTTTTAGGAACTGGGGGCAAGTAAGGAACCATGAAACTTGTGTATTTCACTAATAATAACTACATAATATGATGAAGACTATGGGGGAAATGTATACAACACACTACAAAGTGGCAAAAGGAGAGTGATTAATTTTGCTGGAAGTCAGCAAGCCATCATGGAATTGGTGGCATTTGAACTTGGTCTTAAAGGATAAGTAGAACTTATGAATTTTTCAGGCCAAGACAATGACTCAGAGCAAAGAAACACCTGAGATAATGAGGAAATGGCGAGTACTTTCATGGGATTGTGTTGCCAAAGAGCTTGGAAACCTAAGGCCAGGACACTGGGATGACATACCTAGAATGTCCCTTTTCATTGTAATCCTGTCAGAGAAGGAGTAAACTTTGAGTCAATCAATGTGATAGTCATACAAGATTTAGATTTATTCTCTAAGTTTGTAATTCTGAAATCTAAGTGTGCATCATCATTGTCTGGAACCTTTTTTTTCTTGAATTAAGTAGGCTCCACAGCCGATGTGGGGGCCAACTCATGACCCAAACTCATAGCTCAAAAGTTGAATGCTCTACTGACTAAGCCAGCCAGGTGCCCCAATCTGGAGCCTTTTTTAAGACAACAGATTGCCAGACCCCATCTGAGTTTCTGATTTAGTAGGTCTAAGGCAGCCCTTAACAACTAGCATTTCTCACTTTCCCAGGTGATGCTGCTGCTGCTCCAAGGATGACATTTTAAGAACCAGCGCTCACTGCAGATGTCCTTTAGAGCTCATGCTAATCTGGGGCCAGGATTTAGAACTCACAAATTGCTGTCTAATTCTGCTGTAGACTCACATTTCCAAAAGGACTGAATTTTCCTTCTACTTCTATATCAGCAGTTTGCCTGATCTAGGGTGATGAATGGCCAAGCTGTATGAATGTTTCACAACTGCAAGTAAATGGTTGCCATAGTGATTCTGTCTTATTTTAGGGATATATTTGTACAGGGCTTGGAATTAGAGTTGAAAATGGAGTCCATCACTTGATAATCAAAATGAGTAATTGCAATGGTCTCTTCTGATCTGACTGCATTGGTGAGGGCTTATGAGCCAGATATGATGATCAGCACAGAGAACAGAGAAATGTCACTGTCTGTTTTTGTCTATCACAGGAGCAAGCTTGTTTCTTCTTGGTACTCACTGTATTTTGTAATTATTTAATTTTTTTGTTTGTTTATTGATTTCCTGGCTCTACTACTTGATTATAAGTGCCACAAAGATTAGGATCAAGTGTGCCTTGTTTATAATTTTGTTCCCAGCCCTACTATGATTAAATAAATGAATGAATAAGAAAGAGCTAATAGTCTAGTTGATGTATAATCACATTACAACATAATAAGTGGTTTAACAACTGAATATTGAGAAAGCTATAGAATATAGAAGATAGAGAAAGTAATTCTGCCCCAGAGGAGTCAGAGAAGGTATTACTGACAAGAAGGTCTTTTAGATGAGGGTTTGTAAGATAAGTAGGAGTTGAGAACATAGGGGTGTTGTGGGCTGACATTGAAGACAAAACAAAACATCATATGTGAAAGAATGGCTATGTGATAGAACATAGCAGGTGGGAGTAGAAGATATGATGGGGGCAAAAGGGATGATAGAAGGAAATAAGATAGGAGATGGAAAAAGCATACTGGTATTGGAGTGTAAAAGGTTTGGGATACCATGCCATGGGCTTGAACCTCACCTCACATTAGAGGTATGAGAGTGACTTGATTAGATTCTAAGATATCCCTGATGGTCAGTAGGAGCGACGAAGGGTCTCTAATAGGTCTAAAGGACCAGTTAGAAGAGGGTTGCAGTCATTCAGGCAAGAAATGATGATGTCCGGGACCAAATCATAACCTTGGGAGTCAGAAGAGTGGGAGATATTTGGATGGTATTTAGAAAGCAAAATCAATTAATAAGTCTTGGTAACTGATAGACTATGATAGATTTGTGTGAGAGCAGAGTGAGGATTTATTTTATGTAACACTTATTGTGTGCCATATAAGTATTTGTTAAATACTGTTCTAAGTATTTTACACGCATTAATTCACTTAATGTTAGCAGACGTGTGAAGTAGATACTATTATTAACCCAATTTTACAGATGGGAAAATCTAGGTACAAAGATATTAAGTAACTTGCTCAACATCACACAGTTATTAAGTGGTAGGAGCCAGGATTTGAACCCAAAAGGTCTGGTTTAAGTTCCATGTTACTAAACACTAAAGGAGTTATCTCATAATTGCCTTGGCTCCAAGGACAAGAAATCTAGGAGCAATTACAAAGTGCATAAAAGGAGTAAATTCAGCTTCTGGAAACTGAACTATTTTGTTCTTCCTTTGTCTTCCAAATGCTAACAAAATATTCTCCCATTTCCAAAATTAATTATTTCAGTGACTTTCTGAATGGGATCGAATGGGACAGAAAAGAGAAACCATTGGTTCTGAATGGATGCCAAAGGGCAGAGTTAGAGCCTGATTTAGAGAGCTCCCTGATGAATTGTGGGGGGTGGGTTTTGAAGAAAGGACTCTATCTGAGGAAAGACCCAGTGTTTGTGATGGATAGGGGTTTTTATAATAACTATATCCTGTAAGACCATCTTCTTTGCTTGTTAGAAATCCACTAAGCACATATAGTGGGTTGTTGTTTTCCTATAATTCTTAGGAAAAGCTTCTTACATAAAATGCAATATATCTTATATACTTTGACATTTCTAGAAGTTAAACCAGATGGACATGGAGCTTTCAAATCTACATACTATTGGAAGGGAAAAGACAACTTTCTAGGGAATAACCTAAAAATGACTTTTCCTGTCTCTCTTCCACATATTCCCCTTAAAATCTGGCCTAATTTCTCTAAGCCAGGAGCAGAGGATGTGGCCCTGGCTCAGTACATTGGAAGTAAAGCCACCAGGAAATATAATAGTTAAGGGAAATGGTTCTAAGACTCATTTGGGTGGTGGCAAGCAAGTAATCAGAGAAATGTTTGTGTCCTTATTGTGTGCGTTTAGTGTACTATCCCACTGATAGAATTTGAACCTTCATGCATTCTCTGTTCTGTTGTGTTGGCAGAAATTTAAAATTATTCTATGAGTAGAAATTATGTTCTAGCACTTCCAAGAACTACTAATAGGATTGCTGCTTGTGTTGGTGACTTAAAATGGAAATCTCTAATTATCTTATATAAATATAAATGCATCCATTCAAAATTATAGTTTGTTAATAAGAGTAAATCAAAAGTTGGCAAAGTATGGTTTGGTATGTAATGTTCTCTCTATAGCTTTGAGTCATGTTAGCTTTGATTATGTTGGAGAAGACTAACTTGACTTTGTAAAGCCCAAATTTACTGATAACATTAACATGGGATGGAAAAAGTGTTTTATTCCTATTTTTCCAATGCCTATTATTTTTCATTCTCACTGTAATTGAGAAATGACCACATTTTTCCTTGTAAAATTTGTTTTGTATTGTTGTGATAGAGGGCTATTGCTTTGGTATCAATTTTTTCCATGTGGATGTCAAGGGCAATACATGAAGTTAAAAAAGGAAAAATGAAGGTTCATTTTTAAAGTTGTGATAAAAACATAGTATAAAATTTGCCATCTTAGCCATTTTTTAAGTGTACAGTTCAAGAGTATTAAGTACACTTGCACTGTTGTGCAACTATCGCTACCATCCACCTCCAGAACTTTAACTTTCTAATATATAAACAATAACCATGTCATATATATTATTACCTATCCATTTATATTAAAAGGGCCCTCAGGGGAGAATGTAAGTCACCAGCCTCCCTATATTAGAAGACCTGACCTTTCCTGTTCTGGCATTCTGGCACAGAGGAGGCAGATTGTAAATTTGAATGAATATAGAAATTCTCAACATCTCCACCACTTCTCTACTGGGAAAGAGTGGATGATGCCTATAGTTCAATTCTATTTGGTCCTAACGAAGTGCTCCTTAGTGTTTAGAACTCATAGTGCTCTGGTATAACCATCAGTTGCAAATGGCAGAGTTTGTAGGACATAATTATCTACACATGACATTCAACTTTGGGTCTCATATGTTAACGGTGGCCTTGGGCATTTGTTTACATACTCCCTATGGTTGGTGGCCTACAGAAATAGAAATATGAGAAATATGAAGACATTGTATCTCCTCTCTGTCTGGTTGGGGATTTTTGGTGTTTATTGCCAGATCTAGATTAGCTTTATTTGTCGGTAACTCTGGGTTTTAAAATTGGCCTTTTGTATTCCCTTGGGCTCAGCCTACCCACTTCCAGATGAGTGAAGACATAAGAACTCAATGAGAATAATAACCATTATACCATAGTTTGAGTACTCACTGTGTGCCAGGCTTCATGATGTGTCTTACACATGTTATTTCAAATAATCCCCCCATTCACTCTCCAAGATAAGGGTGAGGTTTCCATTTACACCTGAGGTAAATGTGGTGTCTGTCTGTGTTATATATGCCATCTCACTTAATCCTTAAAGCCCCTTTGTTATGTGCTTCATTTCACTAATGAAGAGACTGAGGTTCAAAGAGCTTAGAAATTCTTGATGGTTACTTAACTGTAAGTGACAAAGCTGGGATTCAAGATCAGGCCTGCATGATTTCAAAGTCTATGTTATTTCTCTCAATCCCCTTTATATTTCCCCTTTGAGTCATCTGAATTCGAATCCTACTTAGACTACTGATCTTCCACAGGCTGGTTTTTGTTTTGTTTTGTTTTGTTTTTATGTTTTTATCTAGCTTGGCTATTTCTTGCCATCCGTTATTCATGAAGATAATGAATCAGCTATTCAAAGTTCTGGGTCTTTGGGGGAGGCATTAGATAGATAATTTGCTTCTGGGAGAAATAATCTTGTCAAGGCTTATGGCTGTTTTAAAAAAACTGTAAGTGTAAAAGGCTTAACGTCAAGACCAGGTACTGGCCGAATGCACTTAAATATATAAATTGACCTTCATTAACACCATTTGAGAAGAGATGAGAGGGCTAACAGTAAGGAAGACTAATACTTCAAACTCTCTCTGAAGTATTTTTTCATCTTAAATGAACAAAAGGAGAGCAGACATGATATAGCTGTGGTTGTTTTATCATATTAAAAAATCAATATTAATTTTTAGTAACTGGCTTTTGCAAGTTTTTGTATTTGAGGTTTTAATAGACTACCAAAATAATTCCATAGTCCTGTCCTTTTCTTGCTTTCCCCCCACACTACAAAGGTAGTGCATTTTTATTGTAGAAAAATTGTAAAACATAGAAGAGCAAAGGAAGAAAATGAAATATGCCCCTTTGTTGATCTCCTTTCTTGATGTCAGGAGAAAGGACCTCTTGACTCACCATTCCATTACAGAGCATACTACATATAAGTGTTCTCTCTTTGGTTTGAGTGTAACAAATAGATTTCCAAATATTCAAGCTAAGAATGAACTCATGTTATATAAAAGACTGAATACTTGTTAATATACTTGTCTTAAGAAAGCTAAGACCTCCTGATAGTTTGCAACCAGTTTCTAGTTTGTGACTTTTTTTTCTCTATACCTTTTCTTTTTTTTTCAGAGAGAGGAGGGAGGAGAGGCAGAGGGACAGGGAGAGAGAATCTTAAGCAGGTTCCGCACCCAGTGCAGAGCCCAGCATGGGCTTAATCTTACAACACAGAGATCATGACCTGAGCCAAAAATCAAGAATCAGATGCTTAACTGGCTGAGGCACCCAGGTGCCTTTATTTCTCTATATCTTAAGGATAACTGATCATAGAAAAAAAAAATTAGTAAACCTCTTGTTGAAATGTATCTCTATTCACTTTAAAAAGTTGATTTTGAAACTACACTGAACTTCCTAGACTGAAATGTGTCTGTAACGGGTTTATTTGCAAAAAACACATTTTTATCCCTGACAGAACAGAGCTACCTGATGGCATATTTTCAGTTATTTACAGGGTTGAAAATGCTGTATTTTGGGGAGGATGAGATGGCCTATATGAAAGCATTAGGCACAGTCTTGCACCGAGTAGGTGTTTGGTGCATATTGAGTGCCGATAATATTCACAGAGCATTCCAGTGCAGCTTAGGCAGCTGGGAAGTTTTCTCTTGTGCTGTTGTGGCTGTAAAGACTTAAGTAGAGCTCAGAATTTATCCCTCCCTCTGCATGTTCAGAGTGCATGTTCTTTAATTTGTGCTACTTTGTAGGGCTTCTCGGGGCAGAGAGCACACGTCTTTTTAACAGTAGATTGGGGGGAGTGCTTTAATAAGGACAGACTATTATGCTGTAAGGATTGTTCAGGAAGTAAATTCATAAGAACAATTTTCAGTGTATTTGCTTATGTGCCTCTGTGTGTCTGAAGGCCATTTACGAATCTTCAGATGGCTCCAACCGGATAGTCCATAGCACCGTAGTCCCATGAGGTAAAAATAAACAAATAAAAATTATCTTTGTTCACTGTTGTATCCACAAAGCTTCAAACAGTGCCTGACATAATGGCCAACCATGATTTATCCTATCCCTCTTTCCATTTTCTTTCTTTCTTAATGGACTTACCACCAGAGTCACCTTTGACTTCATCTTTTCCTTCACACCTGTCCTAATCTCTCTGAGCTGCTATAACAAAATACCGTAGGTTTAGAAGTAACAGAAATTTATTTTTCATAGTTCTAGAGGCTGAGAAGTTCAAGATTAAGGCACTGGCAGATGCAGTATCTGGTGAGAGCCTGCTTCCTGGTTTGATAGACAACCATCTTTTGGTTGGTGGTGGAAAGGACAAGGCAGCTCTCTGGGGTCTCGTATAAGAGCACTAATCCCATTGATGAGTGTGTCACCTTCATGACCTAATCACTGCCCAAAGGCCCCACTCCCAATACCATCACATTGGGGATTGGGTTTCAATGCATGAATTTGGTGAGGACATAAACTATTCAGTCTACAGCAAGCCCCATATCCCATTTGACACTGTATCTACCAGTCCTGCCTGCAATATGTCTGGAGAACCACTCCCTCATCTCTGTTCTTACTGCCTGAGAATAAATATGTTCACCTGGTTGACATAATGTGGAATTTCTTCTCAGAATTAGGAATGTGGGGATGTCCAAAAAAAAGTGGATGGGATAAAAGATAGGGAGTCCTAAGAGCCAGGGCCCTTTTACACTGGTGTCTCCCACATATTGGAATAGAGACCATGGCTGCCAGAGATTTCATGAAACTGTCAAGGATACACTATCTTGATCACATCTCCTCATAGTAAATACCATGGACTCTAGTTCTGTGGGGGTGGAGTAGGGCATTTTTTTAAAAAGCCATGTAGTAGAAGTAAATTTGTAAAACTTGTGGGTCAGATAATATTAAGCCAGGGATTTCTTATAGTTTTTAATTTTTTTGCATTCGATTGTGAAATTGTAAGGGTCAGTAATGGTACACAAACTTAACATGGAAATACAGTCCTCTTTCCCCAGACTCAGCTGGAATCTGTGGAAAGAGGCCCAAAATGGGAGAGCATGGCCTAGGAGCATTATGTGAGAACGTAGGTTATACAGATCAGCCTCAATGCACAAGGGGACTGAACTGGAGGCCAGGTCAGATCATGGGAGGTTTCATTGATTATATCATAATTTTCTCTAAATCAGTACTGTTATATCATAAATAATATTTTATGCTATATGTTAGGGTTCTCCATAGAAACAGAACCAAATAAGATACATCTATGTATCTCTACCTACCTATAAGGAAATAAAGATTTATCATGAGAAATTGACTCATGTGATTGTGGAATGGAGCTGAGATCTTCTATGATCTGTTGTCTGCATGCTGGAGACCCAGGGGAGCTGCTGCTATTCTGAGTCTAGAAGCCTGAGAATCAGGGGAGACAATGATGTATACCCCAGTGCAGGGCCAGGAGATGAGATATTCCAGATTTATCAGTGGAAGGAAAAGGGGACAAATTCTTCCTTCTTCTTACTTTCGTTCTATTCAGGCCCCCAATGGATGGGATACCACCCAACCTCATTGTGAAGGGCAGTCTGCTTTACTGAATCCGCCAATTCAAGTGCTAATCTCATCCTAAAACACCCTGATGGATACACCAGAAACAATGTCTAATGTGGGCACCTGTGGCCCACTCAAGTTGACATATAAAATTAACCATCATACTTTACAACAAATTTATGTAGAAAAGTGACAAGAAGGTACTGGTCATATTCTTGTAATAATTATTTTGCATTGTCGAAACATACCTCAGAAGTCCTGTAAAATTACTTTATGAGCCGCCTTTGTGGAATATAAATATTTATATTTAGAGTAAATATGTTATTACCCAACAATATTCCACTTATAGGTTTTTAAGTGTGAGATTTGATGTTTTACATTAAAGAATATCACTTAAAAGACTTAAAAAAATACATGTATATGTGTAAAATGTATATGTTTACATATGTATATAAATATTGAAAAATATATGTAAATAATTTAAATAAATTAAGAAACTTTAAAAGCACTTCTCAACTTACAGAAAACAATTCCTTCAATTGAAAAATCCCTCATGCTTTCAGGATTGATCAATTTTGGAGAGGAGGGTATAAGAGAAATGTTAGGGATCAACTGAAGATGAGTGAGAAATTAAGATAAAATATTGCTAAGTGATGACAATGAGAGGAAATGGATTTTATTATTTATTTTTTACTATGAACAACTTCTCAGGGAAAATATCCATTCTATAAAAAGGAATACATGCAGAACACCTGGATGTCTCAGTCGATTAAGCATCTGCCTTTGGCTGAGGTCATGGGCCCAGCATCCTGGGATGGAGCCCAGAGGAGGGCCTGCTCAGCAAGGGGCCTGCTTATCCCTATTCTCCCTGCTCATGCTCTCTTGCTATCTCTGTCTCTCTTTTAAGTAAATAAATAAATAAAATCTTTTTTAAAAATTAAAAATAATGAAAAGGAATACATGTGTTTCCTAGGTGTTCAACAACAACAGCTCTAAGTACACAGTCCCTTCAAGACTTCCTTGTGGTGGTTTTGTACTGTGTCAGCTAAGCTAGAGTTTATTTTCCCAAATTCCCTATTCTACATGGCTTCGGGTTAAGGTTAGCCATAGAGGAATTTCTCAAGATTTGGAAGATGGAAACGAAGCAGTAAGGTCAGTTTAGGTCACCATGTGCCCCTGCAGCCTGCACACACCCTCACGACTCTGCTGCCTTGCCTCAGCATGGGGACAAAGCCACCTCTGCCCCAGCTCTCCTCCTTGGCTTCCTCCCAGCTCGGAGTCAGGTGTATGGGCAGTAATGTAGCAAAGGACAACAGCATTTTCTGCAGATCCCTCTGTCATCAGGGTTGGAGGCAGTAAGAGACGTGGATTTCAGTGTGTCCTTCTCTTCTGCTTCCCAGACATTTTTTTCCCCTATGATTAATGGTGCTGATCTGCAGGTACTTCAGGCCCACCATCAGATGCAGAGGCCTTTCACAAACTTCTTACTAGATCCCACAACTGGCCTTAAGTCCAAATTGCTGAAATGACTCTCTTATTCTGCATCATGAATGGTAGGCTGCTTCCCCGATGGACCTTGACTGATGCATTTCTGTGTAACATTGTACTTAGAACCTTTTCATACAACTCACTTTACTAGATGATCTTACTTTGAGGCAAATTACCAGTTTATTGCCCTCATAGAAGGTCAGTTCCAGAGATGAGGTCATACTTAAAGCAGTATTGAACAGCTGTAACTAAGAGTACTCTCTGAAATATTAGGGGGTCCAAGTTTAAACCCAAGATTGGCTACTTCTTGGCCATATGTGGGCCTCTCCTTAACCTCCCCAAGACTTTGTTCTCTCATTTGTAAAATAGACACAATAATACCTATCTCGCATGGTTGTTGTAAGATGTGAAGGAACCCAAGTTACACTAAGCACTTAGCCTTATAAGGGGTGAAAAGTAAAGAGATAAAGTCCAACTATTAAAATAAAAACACATCGATGTAATCATTTTTCCAGGTAGGATTAGAGAGATATCTTTTGTTGGGTAATGAATTAGAAACATTAGCCAAATCATCCACTAATATGTACTTTAAAGAAATCTTTATATCCCTCAAATAACATCGGGTCGGATAACTTTACCTCAACCTTTATTATCATTTAAGAAGAAACTTTGTGGAGAGAGGGGAGGGGAGCGTGTTCAGAGCAGAGTAGGTAAAGAGATGAAATGGAACCCAAACCAATAGGGATATGCAGTTGCTATCACCCACACAATTGCTTCTGCTGTCACATGACAAATGAGGCTGGGAACTATGCTTCATGAAAGATAAATGCCTCTGAGCTATTTGATTTGCTAAGCTCAACAGAGAAAATTTTCCACATGCTTGCATGGTTGTTTTTTTCTTTTATTTTTCCTTCCTTCTTTCCTTCTTTCCTTCCTTCCTTCTTTCCATCCTTCTTTCCTTCCTTTCTTTTTTTGGAGTAGTCTGCCCTTACCCAAGCTGCTGTTTACTTATTAAAGACATAAAAAAAGAGCAGATCTTTCCAAGTGGGATACACCAGTCTAACTTTCAGAGGGCTCTCATCTGTGCTGGAAGAAAGATGGTCCACCATGATGCCTTGCCCTGGCATGTGGCTGAAGGACATTTGTGGTTTTGTAGAACACCTTAAGGGTACTATTGTGTCATAGATAGATGAGGCTGGATAGGTTTTTTATTTTGTTTTGTTTTGTTTTTTTCCAGACAAATGAAGAGGAGGGGATTTTAGGCCAAGTTTAGGCTTGGGTACAAACCAATGAAAAAGGAGAGGAGAGAGGATGGAATTTTAATCAACGTAACTATAAGGGATTCATCGTTTTTAATTGTGTCCCAATGTGACTGGTTCTCTAGAAGAAAATTATATTTCATAGTTTAAATATCATGAAATTTTATCAAATGCTCATGTGAATTTTTATGGATGAGGAAAGTCATTTTTTTAAAGATTTTATTTATTTATTTGACAGAGAGAGAGATCACAAGTAGGCAGAGAGGCAGGCAGAGAGAGAGGAGGAAGCAGGCCCCCCACCGAGCAGAAAGCCTGATGCAGAGCCCCGTCCCAGGACGCCGAGATCATGACCCGAGCCAAAGGCAGAGGCTTAACCCACTGAGCCACCCAGTGCCCCGAAAGTCATTTTTAATAGTATATTTTAATGATGGAATTAAATAATGGCTTTGACTCCAAAATTCAATAGCCTTAGGTTATCATAAGAAAGATGATAAAATATTCATTTCTTTATAATTAGTCTGAGTTAGAGGTAAAATGAGAAAAAAGCCTGTAGCTTCCAAGTGCTGGCTTGAGAAGGATGCTTTCTACAAAAGTAGAAGAATCAGTGGCACTGTGCTTAGTTAAGATTACAAGGTCATGAAACATGGCTACTTCACTAATCTGCTGTCCAAGTTTTAATTTGTCTGCAAGCAGATAACACCAATTAGTGCCCACACTGTTTGTTCCCATGCTTTATTACTATCTCATGTTTATTTTAGTTTTCACATAGTCTTCAGTTCAAAGGCAGAAATTTTTTTTATCTTCCCACTTCCTGCAATAATTATGGGGAATGTGAGATTAGGGCTCAGTTGTTTATATCCACTTTATATCCATAAAGTTGTTTATGTTTTCTGAGTCACAAACCCCGTTGAGAATTTAATAAAAGACATGGATCAGTTCTCTAGGTAAAAACCTCCACACATTTGCAGACTCACACTAAATTTGCATATAATACCCAGGGGTTCATGGACTCCTCAGAGCACATTTTTGGACTCCAAGTTGAGAAAAACTGATTGAGAAAGAGGATGATTATTTCTACCTTGGAGTAGATATAGGGAGTTGGGTTGAGATTCAAAATGAGAGAGAAATAAATGACTTCTTGTTTTTCCTAGATTTAACTTCTTGTTTTTCCTAGATTTGAATATTCACAGGTTGGTTTAAAAATGATTTTCCAGACATTAAACATACCCGCATCTAAATATAATTTTAAATGGATCGCTTCTTGGTACCATATCTCTGGAGAGCAAATTGATGATATATATCAATAGCCTTAACAATGTTCATAGATTCTGACATAGCCATTCCAGTTTCATAAATCTATCCTGAGGAAATATTCAGATATGTAGACAAAGATCTATGTCCAAGACAGTTTATCACAGTATTATTTATGATAATAAGAATTTGAAAACAGGTTAGATGTTTAAGGGGGAAAAGGTGTTGGGTAATCAAATCAATCACATCCATGTAATAAATTATTTGCAGCTAGCAAAAATTATTTTTTCATTCCAATTTAATTCCAATTTAATGGCATGGGAACTGCTTAAAATCTAATGTCTAGTTAAAATAAATAGAAAGTATTTCTATTATCTAAATTATAGAATTAAAAATTGATAGGAATGTGTTTTAAAAGACACATATAAATGATGGATTGTAGATTATTTCAAATTTTTCTTCTCTATAATCTATATTTTCCAAGTTATTTTTAAAATGAATTGGTTTATTAATTGCATAAACCAATATGCCTATCATATGCTAGATTCTATGCTGTGTGTACACTAAGTAATATTTATCATTAGAAAAAATAAAGGAAGCCCACATTTTATCTATAACCATCTATAATCAGACACCTGAAATTTCTCTCACACTGATTCCTGTGTTTGTTTTATTTTCCCCTTGTGATGTAACCTCTGTAGGGTGGAGGGTTCCATCTAACCCACAATTATTGAGAATTTCTTTGTATTGAGCACTGCTCTAGGCTTTGAACTTATCTAGCACTTTTTAAAGTCCTCAGCATTATTCAGAATCCTGTAGAGTATTTTATAAATTTCTGTTGAATTAAATTCTAATGCCAAAGAGAAATATATTTGAGGTTTGTTATCAACTGAATGAGATGAATCTTGTAATAATTTTAAGACAGTAATATCTTACCTCTATAAGAGTGTTTCTTCTTTTTTTAAGATGGAGCTAATATTACCTGCCTCAAAGTGCTAATGAGGAAATTAAAGGAAATATTGCACATAAATGTCTGCATAGTATCAAGCAAGTAGTTTACCTTAGTGGGTTTTTTCCCATTCCTTGTCTATATATTGAACTTAGTTATATTCAACAATTTTTTAATCTATAAAATGGCAGTGTCTTATGGTTCAATCTCATAATTAGTGATAACTATAATATATAGTGGCACCCTTAATGAATTATATAGGGAATGTGTAAATCTAGGTTGAAACAGAAGGGGAGGGCTGGGTATAATTATGACAAAATAATTCAGTGAAATTCTGTAAACTAAAAATATTGCCTAATTTTAATGTAAGGATAGGATTTATGTTCTAAAAACAAAAATAGGGGCTCCTGGGTGGTCATTAAGTCATTAAGTGTCTGCCTTCAGATAGGGTCATGATCCCAGGGTCCTGGGATCAAGCCCCACATCGGGCTTCCTGCTCAGCGGGAAGCCTACTTCTCCCTCTCCCACTCCCCCTGCTTGTGTTCCTTCTCTCGCTGTATCTCTATCTGTCAAATAAATAAATAAAAATCTTTAAATTAAAAAAAATAAAAAATAAAAACAAAAACAGTCATGTTTTAAAAAAAAGGTAATAACATCTGGGAGACCACACGTACAAAGGGCTGAGGGAAGCCTTCCTAACTAAGACTAGAAACCCAGAAGTGCTATGAGAAAAGTCAGACCTACTTGACTACATATAACTTATAAAAAAATCATATTAAAATACTATGAATAGGGGCGCCTGGGTGGCTCAGTGGGTTGAAGCCTCTGCCTTTGGCTCAGGTCATGATCCCAGGGTCCTGGGATGGAACCCCGCATGGGGCTCTCTGCTCAGTGGGGAGCGTGCTTCCCTTCCTCTCTCTCTGCCTGCCTCTCTGCCTACTTGTGATCTCTGTCTGTCAAATAAATAAATAAATTAATTAAAAAAAATACTATGAATAATATTGACTGATTTCTTATATTTATCTCTGAAAGATGAGGTCTAGAGAAAAGAGATTTTTGTCTATTTTGTTCACTGTTGAATCTTCAGTATATATGTAATAATGTCTGGCACATAGTAGGTATTGCAAAAATACTACTAGAAGTCACCCAACCAATAAGAGATGCAAAAAAATATTTGCAATAAGGGAACATATAAAGGGTTAATATTTCTAATGCAGAATATTTGCAAAAAAGTAACAAGAAGGGTTGAATGAAAGCCCAAATGAAATCATAGAAAATAGGAAGGTCCAAAAACCAAGGAATATATGAAAATATTGTCTAACTAAAGCATAGTGTTACCACTTCAGACTGTCAGAAGTTGAAAAGATTGACAGCCTCCATTGCTGATAGGAATGTGGGACAAGGGTATTACTGTACATGGCTGGTAAGAAGGTGAATTGCTTAGCTATTCTTGAAATGCAACCCAGTGTGCTGTTAAAATTTAAAATGCATGTACACTTTGACTCACAAATACTTCTTCTGAGCATCTGTTCCATAGAAGGGAAAGCACAGTATATAGCATATACGCAAGAATGTTTATTGCAGCAGTATTTTAGAGGCACAACAGAGAAAAAAGGTAGAAACAAATGACTGCCCATCAATAGGGGAATGGTTGAATAAATCATGACATGTTGCAGTATGAAATGTTATGCAGCCATTACAGAGAGTTATTGTTGAGAAAAAGCAAGGTCCAAAAATATGTGTATGTTCCAATTTTTGCACAATAGTGACAAAACCTCTTTGTGTATATGTGTATATATACATTATGAATATGTATGTATATTATGTGTGGTCATTTATTTATGAACTCATAAGCATAAAGAGAACATGAAAGCATATGCAGCAGGTTGTTAACATGGATAACTTTGTGTCTATGAGGACATAGTGCAGGTTGAGAGAGGAGTATATGGGAAGAGAAAAGTTAAACCCAAACAAAAACTGCATTTAAAAAAATAGAGGTATTATATGATCACACATAGTGAATTTATATAAGATTATGTGTAACTCTTTATATGTATAAATATTTAAAAAGAAAAAATAACAAGCAGAATAAGGGAAGTGAGATTTACTGAGCTCTTGGCCATTTCAGGGCAGCCTACGTGTCTTGGTACGTCCATAAAGAACACAGTAATATGACATTAGAAATGGAAAATAATATAAGGCAGGACCACCAAACCCATTATGAGGGGGCATGAAGAGGGATGCACTTCCACCACCAGATAAATCAAGATGAGTTAAGTAAGCCCAAAGAAACAGCTCCTGCAGACCATAAAAAATAAAGAAAGAAACGGGGAATTACTTGTAGGAAAATATGAATATAGAAAATAGTAAAAACCACCACTGTGAAGCACACTTGTTCGAGGCCTAATTCAAGATTCTAGTTAAACTCCATGGCAGAGAGAAGCCCTGAAGAGAAGAAAGAGACTTGAACTATATCTTACATTGGCTGATTTCTAAGGTACATTCGTGCTCTAAAAACCATGACTGTAAAATGCAATGGGGATGGGCTAACATATAGGATTGATAAAATCATGGGATTTTGGAGCTAGGTGGGCATTGGAGGATTGTCCAGTAGTGGTTCCAAAGGTTGTTTTTTTGTTATTGTCGTTGTTGTTTTAAGATGTTGTTTTTAAGTAATCTGTATGCCCAGCATAGGGCTCAAACTCACAAACCTGAGATCAAGAGTCACATGCTCTACCAACTGAGCCAGTCAGGTGCCCCCAAAGACTTTTTAAATTTACATTTCTTTATTGCAGCAAAATGTGTATAATGTAAAATTTGCCATTGGAACCATTTTTAAGTGTACACTTCAGTGACATTAAATATATATTTTATTTATTTAATGGGCCCACTGGGGGAAAGTAGGTGGAGGTATACAGTACCTCTCTGTATTATCTTTGCAACTTCCTGTAAATTTATAATTATTTCAAAATTTAAAGGTTTTATTATTTTTTTTTATTCGGTACCCCTTAAACAACTTCCCATTTCCCTTCCTTCTAGCTCCTGGTAACCAACATTCTATTTTCTCTCTCTCCAAGTTTCACTACTGTAGGGATCTCATATAAGTAGACTCATACTACGATTTGTCGTTTTGTATGAGGCTTATTTCGTAGGTACTGTCACCATACCAACTGTTACAGTACCACTGACTCTATTCCCTATGTCTTCTGTTATTGTTGTTGTTTGTTTTTGTTTTAGTGGCATACCTGTGTGAGCTTCAGGAGTTTCCTTGCAATACTGGAGAGACAGTAGAAGCAAAATTCCAAAAGTAGCCTCTACCAACTTTACTCAGAGCAGTGCCATTTCATTTCTTTCAGTGTTGTGCTTCTATATGAAATTTCTGAAATTTCACATTCAAAAACAGTCCCACTATAAAAAAAATAGTTTTGAAAACTACTGACTCTACTTTTTAATTTTACTGATAAAAGAGATGAATTTAGTTTTTCAAGGTTTCTACACTAATAAGTGGCAGGGCTAGGACTCCTGGTCTAGTCCTCCATACACTACACCATATTTCCTCTATTCAAATACAAAGATTTTTGTTTCTCTTCCTGGCTCTGCCAGAATTTATCATAACCTCAAATGAACATCTTCATATAAAAATGCAGATAATGTGTATATTGTAGGTATGGAAGAAAGCATGGTTGAGAGCAAATCTAGGCACTCATAAGCCTACGATTTCAAATTCCAATGTGTTCTAAGTTTGTAAACGTGATCTGATAGATATGTATGCATATGCCTTAGGCTTTGGAAAGGTAACAAATCTGACCTGAGTCTCAGAGAAATTTAAGAGGAAAAATAAATGCCTCCTTTTCAATTCATTTGGCAAATGTTTAATAAGTGTCTACTAAGTGTTAGGAAGTATGACAGACACTGGGGTTGCCATGGTGAGCCAAACAGAACATGCCTTTGCTCTCATGAACTCACTGGCTGGAAGGTTGGAACACACAGCTATCAATCCAATGATTAAACTAATGAATAGATATTTCAACTGAGTCAGAAGAGAGAACAGGATGAAAGCTGGTAAAATGAGCATGTATAATAGAAAATGACCTAAAAATAGTAAGAACAAATCTCCCTGAAGAAGTCATGTTTGAACTGAATCCACAGGAGAAGTAAGAGTTTGTGGAAACTAGATGAGTTTGTGGAAAGCTACTTGTAAATAATAGTATAGTTTACTTATTCTTTAGGGATGGTTTATTGAAAAGATAACTTTCGTAGAGGAGTGTTGTTTAGGTTCAGCAAATATGCCCCCTTCCTAGTGCCATGCCTCTAACACTCAACTGTAGCAGACATCACCAATCAATTACAGTACCCTCTTCTGGTAAATCCCCATTCACCTTCTTAACAGGAGTCCAGGCAGTCCTTGCCAATCAATCAATCAATCACATCTGGCACTTGATATGAAACGTATTTGCCATCTTGGGTATTGCAGAAAATGATCTTTGGACTCAAATGTAGAAATTCTGAGTTGTAACTACATGACTTTAATGATATAAGTGGACAGCCCACCATTTGGGTATTTTACCTCAGTTCCTTTAAAGATTAACATTTTGTGTCAACTTAATTGGGATACCCAGATAAGTAGTAAAATATTATTTCTGGGTGTGTCTGTGAGGGTATTAGTATTTGAGTCTATAGACTGAATAAAGAGACTAACCTTCATTAATGTAGATGGACATCATCCAATCCACCTAAAGCATGAATAGAACAAAAAGGTAGAGGGAAGTTGAATTTTCTCTCTCTGCTTGAGCTGAGACATTTATCTTCTGACTTGAACATCAGTGCTCCTGGTTCTCAGAGTCAGATTGAGACTTACACCATTAGTCCCTCAATTCTCAGGGGTTTGGACTCAGATTGAATTACATCACTAGCCTTCCTGGGTCTCCAGCTTGTGGAGATCCGACTGGGACTTCTAAGCTTCTATAACCCCATGAACCTATCTTATAGATTAGATGTATAGATATAGATCTTACTAGTTCTGTTTCTTTGGAGAACCCTAATACAGTCCCCCCAAAAGACAGCAGATAATGCTGCCCCATCCTATAAACTACATGAGACAGTCTATAAAGTGAGGTCTCTTTGAGTTCCAATGGCCAATTTATGGATAGAAAAGTTAGTCAGAAAATATGTCCTTGGGCAGTACCAGAATTTGTCGCTTTGCCTGGGGATTACAAACATATTTTGCTGAAACCTGCAAAACTAAAACTAAAAAGAATGCAAGTATCAAAGGCATGAAGTTTCAAGCCAGAAGGGATGATATTAAAACTTAGCAAAGATGTTGAATGCACATAACTTTAAATCTGAGCGCACTCCCTTTTCTTCAGGTCACAGAGCCATGGCAATGTTCTCTGAATAATAAAGAACTGATTATGCTACAAATTCTGGTTGAGAAGGAACATGGCTGCTTGCTAGAACTTCTGTTTATTTTGGGCTTAAAATGCATATTAATACATTTTTATAGTTTTTCTCCTAACCCCTACTTTCTATATGTGTGCTTGCCAACTGAAGTTTTTCCAGTCATGATGCTCCAGAAGCTGGCAAAAGATTACTGGATTTCAGAAGTTTTTTTCTTTTTAAAAATTTTCATCTCAACACATGGTAGGTAATATCTTTAACACTGACTGTCATACTGTTGAAAAAGATGTTTTGCATATCCTATGCTCTGTTTAGAGCCACTCTGGTACCCCATCATCTTAATACCTTTGTGACCATCAGCATAGTCCTGGTGAGATGGACCATGGGCTCTAGAGAGAACTGGTCCTACTTTGTCTAGTTGAAGAGACAGACACTTGATTCAGGATGAAATCTAAATGCTTTTCACTTCTGTAATCTCATGATGGATAATTGGCATAATGCTAATAGTAATGATTATCTTTAGCATTTGACTGTGTGTCTTACCCAGCTACACATTCTTTGACTGAAGTCTTTCCTATCAGTGCCAAATTGTATGAGAGTTACAGAGGAGATTTCAATTTAATATATGTAAATGATGCTAATCTTAATTCCACTATGTAAGTGTATTGGCAAAGGAACCAAAATGACACAAGTAACCCTGGATGTTGGCATAATTTGATTTACTACAAAGAAAGATGAGGGTTGTATCTTCTCTTTGATTACTGTCATTTCCATCTTCCTCTCCTCCTTCAAGCTCTCAGTTGAGAGGTTTTAGAGGGGTGGGCAGGCAAAAGTTAGAGAGTGGTGCTCATCAGTGTTTAGGATGTGAACATAATATCCCTTTAGGTGTGTGTAGCAAGGTTGCCAATGCACAGGGGTAAGGCAGAGCTACTCCTGTGGCCTAACCTCTTAGGAAGCGGTGTTTGCATATCTGTGTGTATATGTGTGGGGTGGGGGGCCGTAGTTCCATGGTCTGATGGCTCCTGCTCCTTGATCTACCTGTCACATATTTGCTAGTTTTTTGTCATTCCTGTACAGTTTTCTCTTCTTTACTGTTCATTGTTATTTCCTTCTGGTGACTGCTGATCAAACCTAAGGAAAGCAAAAATATGCACTCCTAGTTGTAAAGTATTGAAATGCAAGACTATTGCAGTTGAAATTCCAGACAGCTATGCCTGTGAGGTGCAGCCCTCCAGAGTCCCCACAGACATCTTTTTATAAACTCTCCCAATTCCCTCATATTTCAAGTTTGGAATATATAAAGGTGCCTGGGGAGGAGCAGCCACAGCCATAGAGCCCCAGGCTCTATAGGAAGCTGTTATGCACCTGTTGGGAATATATGGTATCTCCAGGAGAGTTTCTTTGGGTGGTTGGTAGGATTTGAGTATTTGAAAATCAGTGATTTTAGAAAGTATGGCTTTAACCAAGGCACAAAATGGTTTTCATTTTTGAGTAATTTAGAAAATATGCTACTATGATGCTCTAACAACCCTCTTGTTTCCAGACCTATTTATAAAACCAGCTGTGTGGCTTGGGGACATATCACTTCCCTCTCTGAGCCTCAAACTCTATTATAAAATGAGAGACTTGAACCACATCAGTGGTTATCACTCAAGGGACACCTTGGGAGGTCAAAGAAAGTTATACTACTCTACTGTCCACTTGAGCAGCTCAGTTTTTATATTTTTTTATGTTTTGAGATTCCATGTAAGATTTAAATTAGGAGAAATAGAAGGAGGAGAAGGAGGAGGAGGAAGAAGAAAGAGAGAAAGCATTCTGTGGTTTAAGGTTGTTTGAGGAAACAATCAACTACATGACTATAAATATTTTTCCAGCTCAGTTTTTGAGTCAAAGAATCTAGATTCATCCATGAGATGTAGGGGATTTGCAATACTTGATTATTCAATCACAAATTCACATATTTTAGGAAAGAGTTATGACAAAAGGAAAGAATGTAACTTCTAAAGGATATCTATCTTATACTTTGTTGGAAGTTGGTAAGAGGTGTGAGCTGTGTTACCACTCAGTTAAATTAATAACCTGTCTTCTAGGGCTTTCTCTAAATCCTTTGATCTTATTGATTGCTTTCCTCTCTGTCACTCTCTTGAGCCCTTAACCCTAACCCAATACTTCAAAGGAAAAATGAAGAAGCTCCAGCCACATGAGGTCCCTTACCAGCAGGTGGAGATGCAAGGATGGAGTGGAGAATAAAACATTTTTCCATGAAAATGTTCTTCTCCAGGAGATGTGTTAGCTGAGAGTCATTTGAAAGGGTGAAATCCCCCTCAAAGCTCCTTCCTCCAAGCCTCTTTTCTAAACTCTCCTTGCTTTCTGGTATGACCCTCTGATTCCCACACCCTGCTCTGCAGTGCCTGCTGAGGTGAGATACTCCTCCAGTCTACACCCTCAGTCACTGAATCATTACTGGATCCCTTACCTGACCCGCACCTGACCTTTGTGCCTTGTGCCTTGTCTTCCAGCTCACTGGCCACCAACATTTCTACTTTTCTTCTCCATTACAACTTTGTCTTGCCCTAAAGTGTTATGTATGTTTTTGTCTCTCTCCCTTCACCTCTAATCACTACTTTGCTTTTCTCTTTCCCAACTTGACCTAACATTCAGGAACCCTTTGCCCATTTGCCAACCCCATAAGCTCTGTCACAGCTCACTTTACGTGAGCTTCACTAATGGGACTTGGCAAATGTCCCAATGTACCCAAGCTACCAATAATTTGGGTCCAGTTTATCTCATAAACTGCATATAACTGAAAAGATCAATCTACAGGGATCCAAGTCTTCAGTCAGCCTTGTAAAATTTTTATTTAACTAGTCAAGTTTATGTGGTTTCTGTGGTGATCAATTCATAATGTATACAAGTGTCAAATTATATGTTGTCCATATGAATCTTAATATAATATGGTACGGCAATTGTACTTCAATTTAAAAAAGATGGCAAAATTTAAAGTAGGGAAAAAAAGTAATGATAAGATAATATTATCTACCTCAGAGGAGTTTTGTGAGGTGGAAGTGAGATAATACATAGAATATACAAAGCACAGTACCTAGCACACTGCAGGTGGGCAATGTATAGTAGTAGCCGTTGTCACTTACATTGTTGCTTTTGCAGATGTTGGTTGCCTACCCCAAATTCATTGTTTCCTTCATTCTTACTGTCAGTTTGCCCATTTTACTTCTCTGCCTGCCCCACAATGCCAGTGATAGAATAGTTTATAAAGGAAAAGCTTTCACAATAAGGATAGATTTCTACCTTCTTGACACCCACCTCTCCTTCCTCATCTCCAATCTCCTGAGTGCTTCTTTTACAGAGCTGGGCAGGCAGGTCTGGGCCCAAGCCAGCTAGATACAGGCTGCTGAAAGCTACTTAGTTATAGACAGGCTATATACTTTGAGATGTCACAGAAAAGGTTGTTGCTTTATAAGATTTAAGGAAGAAGAAGCCAAGTCTATAAACCAATAAGAAAAAAAATCTAACTTGTTAGTGGACTGATTTACAGGAATCTCTCCATTCTATTAATCAAAAGCATTGTTTTTAAAACGTCATGTTACTATGCCATTAGTACTTTGTGAAATCAATAGTAAGTCCAACCAGCAATTTTACAATATGATTAAATAGAATAGAATGGAAAATATTGGGTACATTACACATACTAAGAAAAATTACTATTGCACAAAAAACTTGATTCAGTTAAATATATACACAGGTGTGAATATATGCACAAGGATTCAAAATTAAATATATTTCTTACTGCAGGTAGTGAGCAAAACATTTGAAAATTACTGATTTGTAACAATTACATCTGGAGGTCGACTTGGGACCACCTATGGGCCTCTTCTTGGTCCTGGGAAGGTATCTGAAGTGTCTGGGTAAGGGTCCTTTCCTTATGGAACTTACTGATACATGAGAGCCAAGGTGAGTCTTTGAGCTCCTGAGTGAAGTCCTCTACGTCCTCCAGTGAAATACTCACCTGTGACTTTGGTGACTTAAGGATTAGATAGAATCCTCTCCCTCGTGTGGGTAAACAGAGTAATTGGAGAAATAGACATCCCTCCTTTAAAGATGAATGGCCTCGCATGTATCATCTTTCACTTCTGTAAATGTGGCTAAGGCTATGAGTGTCACTTCTCTTTGTCTCAGGAGGGTCATCCGCTCTCCATCTGTCTCTAATCTGGACTGTGTTATAGTTTCAATGAAAGATAATGACTTCAATTAATATTCTATCATGTATGCTGATGGCTGGTGTGGCTAAATTTTGTGAAAAAAGCTCCACAACATTCATAAATATCTAATATATCTTCGCCATGAGAGGATTTCCACTATTTCGTGGCTAGTTTATACTTTCTCTTCCACCACCAGTCCTACACCTTTTATTTTATTCCTTTATCCTTCCTTATCTTCATTGCCAGGCTAGACATACATACTTACTGGGAATCATAGATAAAACTTCTGACCTAGGTCCACTGATTACCATTCCAGATCAAATGGAGTCTACTGCCAAGTCCCTAGTATTCAATCCCTGAAGATGACTTCTGTCTGCCAATTTCAGGAAGCATAAGGGATTCTTCATCGACTCCATAGAGTGAACATTTAGAATATTTTATATGCTATAAAATCTAACATAGGTTTCACTCTGAATATTAGACTTATCTATTTTTAGAACTTTACAGTTCAAGCTGCCCTGGTATTAAATCTTTTGGATCCAAACCATTGAATTCTGATATATGTATTTTTTTTTAAAGATTTTATTTATTTATTTGAGAGAGAGACAGTGAGAGAGAGCATGAGTGAGGAGAAGGTCAGAGAGAGAAGCAGACTCCCCGCGGAGTTGGGAGCCCGACGCGGGACTCGATCCCGGGGCTCCAGGATCATGACCTGAGCTGAAGGCAGTCGTCCAACCAACTGAGCCACCCAGGCATCCCAAATTCTGAGATATGTATTAAGAATAGATTGATTCTTGCCATAAATGAAAGCCCACTTCTAAGCCCATAGCCTTCTGCAGCCATATTAAAATATTCCTGCCTACTTTAGATTTCGTTAATGTCCCTCAATAGAGGAAATGGCCAGGGCCACCTGGCTGGTTCTGTCAGTGGAACATGCAACTCTTGATCTTGGGGTTGCGAGTTCGAGCCTCACATTGGGTATAGAGATTACTTTTTAAAAAATTTAAAATTCTTTTTTAAAAATTGAAGAAATGGCCAGTAAAATGCAAGCCTGAAAACTCTGACCAATGTCAGACCAAGTCACATAGTGATCCAGGCCACCAGAGAAAAATTCAGGAGACAACTAATGGTATGAGTATTATGGTTAATCGCTCTAGGTGGTAAGACCGGATTTGCAGATTTTGCAGGCAGCACCTACATAGACTAGGCTATATTTTAGGTGCTTAATAATTGAGAGTTGTTGGTATTTTTATTTCCTTTTGTTATTTTCATCACCCTTGACCAGCCATACTTCAGATACACACTTTTTGCTATAAGAGGGATAGATGAGCATGAATGGTTTAGTACAAAATCTCATCCATGTAAGGACTAAGTAACTTGCTCAATCTATGCTTCCTACTATGGGTCATCAATGCTATTATTTTAAAATACGCAGTGTATATTACCTCAAGAAGAAGGAGCGGTGTTGTAGACAGAGATCAGACATTTAAGCACTCTAGAACCACCTTTGCTCTCAAAGTCCTGAGTGAGCTGGATTTTCTGGGGAACATTCAGCAAACTTACCATGTCAGAGCACAGGGTTGTATCTCAGTGAACTGACAGAATTTCAGCAGCTTCCCCCTCATAATCTTTTCAATAAAACATTCCAGCAATGGTTTTATTTAGTTCTCTTTCCTTCTCACATACTCAGACTTCTCAAAAGAATGATTTCTACATTCACAACTTCTAGTTACTCACCTCCTGTGTTGGTTGGGGAACAGGTTAAGTAAGCCACTATGACAAAGAGATCCAAAAATATAGTGGCTTTTATAATTAAGGACTTCTCTCTTGTCATGTAACATTCTATAAGTAGGTAGTTAGCCTTACTGTAAAGCAAGGGTGGTCCATTCCAGAATATAGGCTCCTTTTATCCCGTGGTTCCACCATGCCCTGGAGTATTATCTTCACCTGAGTGATGAGGACAGGATGACTCCAGGGATTTGACCTGAACATCTGGGAGGATGAAGTTGCCATTAACTGAAATGGGAAGATGGCAGAAGGAGCAGGTTTAGGGGGCAGAGAAGAGATCGCTGATAGTCATGTTAAGTTTGTAATCCAGGCGGAAATATAAGTACGTAGTTAGATAAACAGATTCGGAGTTCAGAAGACACGTCCAGGCTATCGATATGACTTGAGCAGTCATGGACTGGGACAAAATGAACTAGAGGACGACTATGTATAAAATAAGAGAAAAGGATTAAATACCGAGCCCTGGGTCACTCAAAAATTTAGACATTGGGAACATGAGGAACATCAGCCAGCGAACGAAAAGGGCAAAAAGTTAAGTTAGAGGAAAATCAACAGAGTGTGGTATCCTCAAAGCCAAGAGAAGAACATGTGTCAAAGAGGAGGGGACGATCAACTCGTCAAATGCTGCTTATGAGTCAAGTCAGGTGAGGACTTAAATAGGAAGATTGGACTTAGCTTCAGATGGCAAAGCAGTGTATCTGTAGAGTGGAGGTGAAACTTAGATGGGCTCCTGTTTTATTGTTCCATTTGTTTTTTCATTTGTTGACTCAAGAAATACTGAATATATACAATGCATTTTACATTCACAACACATGCCTCTAGGTAGATAATCAAAACAGACTACTTGTATATTGAGCTGTGTTTCTTAGGTTCAATCCTGTAAACAATGCTATTTCTCTCCGAAGGCCCCTCTGCTCTTTCCTTACAACCAATTCCCTTCATTTACCGGCCACACCACCTACCTGAGTGACCAGCCTGTGGCAAAAGCAGTCACCCAGCAAAAGGATGACTCTAAAGATAAGCTACAAGATACAACAATCAGAGAAGACACAAACCAATAATGAATTCTGGTTGAGTGTTGAATAGGGAAAATACACAAAACTCTGGGTGTAACTGGGCCACAATTAACGTCCTCTCCAGTTTCAAGGATCAGAGATCGCCAAGAGTATTTCATTGCAATGAGTGTGCACAAGTATTCATTCCTGGTGGTTTGCTTTGATGAAGTGGAACAGTGATATAAATTAGCCAAATCAGCTTTGAAATCACTACATGTGCTTATGTTTGCTTAAATGTTTGTTGAAATGAGCTCACTTATCTGAACACATGTCAGCATAGAGGGTGGGCCTGTAGTCAGGAGGGCCCAGAGAAATGGTAACAATGCAAGACTTTAAAAACCACCAGAGAAAATGCACAAGCAAAAGCTAAAGAAGGGGAGTTTAATCATCTAGCTGGTATTAGACAGGCTGTTCTGAAGCAAACAGGTCACTGACTCAGGGGACAGAAGCCTCTGGTTCTGAAAAAAGCTCTCATTATCTGTGCGACCGTGGGTACATGGGGTTTCCTTTCTGGACTTCCTACAGTTAAATGAAGGGGTTGGACACAATGACCTTTGAGATCTCTTGCACCTCTTGCATTTCAAAACTAAAGTCTCCCAAATGTGCAGAAAGATTCCCTTTGTTGATAATTAGAAAGTGCCTTTTAGTTCCACTGTTAGTTTTGACCTGGATGCATGCATTACTAAAGGTGTCAGTGATTTTATCCTTGTAAGAAGCCACACCTATATACAAGCTTCACAGATGTAGAGGCCTAATAATATGGGGTTGGATGGGAGAAGGGTGGAATTTGTTGCCTCTAATCTACAAGCTCAGAAGGATTTGTCCTCTATATGCCTGGTCAGGACAAGACAATGGGATGGCTGTTGCTAGGAAGTGAAGCAATCTGTTACTTAGCCAAAGGGTGGGGGAGAAAAAGAAAAGAAAGAAAAGAAAACAAAAAAGAACAGAAAAAGAATGAAAGACAGTAGATGTGCAGGATCAGCTCGGTGGCACAGATCAATAACGACGACACTCCTAATGTGTGCAAGCACACAGTGTCCTTTTTCCCCTCTATGATTTCTCACATGACCTTCCAAGTTGATTCTTGGTGTGCTTTGTGGGTGAATGTTGTTGGACTTCTGTGGTGGGTGCCGTGTTATGGACACGGTGAAATCATTGTTTTGTAATAAAGTTTATTAGGTGAATTCACACAAAGCCACTCCAGCACATCATTCTGTTGTGGAAACTGAGAGTCTATGGAAGATATGATCCTAAAAAATAAATTAGGAGATATATCTATAAAATAAATTAAGATATATAGAGAGCCTCCATATATATATATATATATATATATATATATATATATATATATACACACACACATATATACAGAAGATCTCTATATATCTTAATTTATTTTATATATATATTTATTTATTACATATATATATATATATATATATATATATATATATATATATATATATGCCAGTCACAGCCTCTTATTTTATCTGCTATCCAAATGGGGATGGAGAAATGATCACAGAATGGCATGGATCTCAGGCGCCCTGCAGGGAATTCCGCCCACCCCCGCCCCCCATGCATTCTCAAAGACAGGGATTGACTCTCCCAAATTCACACCTTGACAAGTGGTAAAACTGGGATTTGAATCTTGACTTTTTAACTCTGTCATACATTTAAGACCACAATTATAAGACTCAATGATGATTTTAAGCAACTAGCACCCTTTGACATTATTTGAACTTTGGAAATAACCAGGCTCAAGGTGAGCTCAACCTCTGGACTCCCCAGTTAAATGAGCTCATAAGTTGTTTTCTTCACACAAGCTACTTTGGCATTGGTTTCTGTCACTTGTGAATAAATTTTCATAAAGATTTCTGGAAACATGTATGCCTATAAAGGAATGATAATTGCACGTACTGATGGCAACCTATGTGCAAAGTGCTGTGCTGAAGACTTTGCATATGTATTCCTTTACTCTCAAAACAATGAGGTAGGTGTTTTTATTGTCCCCATTTTCCAGATGAAGAGACTGAGGGGTTAAGTATACTTTCCAGGGTCATGTATCTAGTAAGATTCAGAGCCAAGATTTGAACCCCCTAGTCAGGTGCCACAGTCCCCACTCAGTCACTTTGCCATACATACCCCTGTATGTGTGTGTATACGTGTATCTTAACTATGGTGTGAAAAAGTACGCTAATAGGGAAGAAACTGAAACTTCATTTTCTGCAGAGGAGACTCTGACCTCAGGATGCCCAGCCACAGAGCATGCTAATAACTCCTTCCAGGAAGAAGTCAGTGTGTTGGGACTAAGCCACTGGACCATGAACCACAGCAAGGGAGCTCAGGGGCTTTTGGAAAGTGGTGGATCATAGCATCTGCTCACTGAACAGGAAGAGTGAATGAAATGAGAAAAGGATTTCTGGAAGCAAAATCTAGCCCAGGGAAGACAAAAAGTGTTAGACTGACAGGAGGGTTAGTCAGACCTCTGTGCTCCCTTACCCATACCTCCATGTGCACCTATAGCCTAAGCAGTATTTAATTTTATACTTTTTTTATACTATCAACCTTTTTAATCTTTGAAAATAGAGTGCATAAAAACATATTATCTGATTTTAATGTTCTGTTTTGTTTTCTCCTGAGATTGTTCCTCTATTGGCAGTTAGGTAACTGGCCATTTTAAATTTTTTTTCTCCTGTAAATGTTTTAGTAACAGATATATGAGGCTCTATTCTTTCATGGTAAATGGCAGAAACCCAACACACTTGTAGATTTATTGGATTTTATAACTGGGAAGCCTAGGGGATTGCCTGCTCTTAAACAAGTCTAGATCTGGGGCCTTAAACAAATGATCATGAAATCATTCATTCTCTCTGTCTCTGTCTGTTTCCCCCCTGCCATCTTACCCCAGTAATCTATCTTCTTAGCCTGGCTCTCTCCCATGGAGTAGCAAAGATGGATCCAGGCTTACATTGTCCGCAAGCTAGTGATTCCAGAAAAAGAAAATGAAGGGTTTCCTTTTATTTTATAACATATGTAACAGCTTAAAGCATCTGCAAAAGATTGACTCATTGGGAATATGCCAGCCCCTGACAAATCAGTGTGCCTGAGGGGTGATGTGGTCTGGTTGGTTTGTTACATGCTAATTCTTGGGGTAGGGAGAGTGGTGCCATACTATACATTTCCATCAAGTAGTAACCAGTATTTTCCCAAAGCAAAATTATGCACGGGAGAGGCAAAACAACAACAAAATGACCACTTTTAAAATGTTCTTTCCATTTAAAAATGAGGTGTTCAGCTCTTTATTGATTTAGAAGAGCTCTTTATATATTAAGAATATTAGCTTTTTTTAAAAAATTTTATTTATTTATTTCACAGAGAGAGATCACAAGCAGGCAGAGAGGCAGGCAGAGAGAGAGATAGAGGGGGAAGCAGGTTCTCCGCCGAGAAGAGAGCCCGATGCAGGACTCGATCCCAGGACCCTGAGATCATGACCTGAGCCGAAGGCAGAGGCCTAACCCACTGAGCCACCCAGGCGCCCCAAGAATATTAGCTTTTGATCTGCATGATACAAACCATGTATGTTTGTCATAGTTTGTCACTTTTCACTTTGTTTATGGTATATTGGTGCCTTTTACAGTAATTAAAAAACTTTTATGTATGCCTCCATCCAGTTCAGTTCAGGCTACTTGAGGAGATCCTCACCCATGTCTACAGACCACTCACCACCTCACCCTACACACCTAAACAGCTAAATATGCTAAAATGTTATTTCCCTGCCTTTGTCAAAGAGATTTTCAGGCATCAGTACCACATAGTACCACAAGACTATACAGTTACGTAGCAGGATGTCCTTATTTTTGGAAATGCCTGCTGAAGTATCAAAATGTCTATGGTTTGTTTTCCAGTGGCTCATCTAAAAAAAATTAAAGAGTGAAAAAGAGGGGGTAGGGGAAATAGTATAAACATCTAATAATGTTGAATCTAGGTAGTGGGTAAATGGATATTCATTGTACCAATATTCTACTTTTCTTTATTTGAAATTTTTCCTAATTAAAAAGTTATAAAAGAGAATGAGAAGAAAGAGCAATGGAGAGTTGTGGAGAGGGTAAATTCTTTGCCATACCTGCTCTCCTCCCTATCAGCTCCACTGATGGTTTGTCCCAGTGGCCAGGTGGGGGTTTGGGTTCCATGTGCAACACTAGGGAATACACAGAGCAGTCATCATCCTGGACAGCCATTGCCACTGAAGGAGGATTTGGGGTGGGGGGTGTTATTGCCATGGAGGGGCTGTGAACCTCCAGAAAGCCTTACTTCCAGCTAATCCTTGGAAAATTGTGTGAGACGGTGGCTGTTCTACCTGATGACCTGGCCTGCACTTTGACATCTATAGCTTCTTGTGGGAGCGAGAGTCACATTTTTCACAGTCTCCTATTTCGTTCAGAATATTTAGGTCAAATAAAATCCACTTTTTATTAAAAGGGGGGGAAAAAAAACTTGCCCCAGAGCATGCTAACATTGATTCAGAAAAAAATGTGAACCCTTTGACAGGCTTAACTCTGTTCAAAAGGGATATGAAAACTGGAGTCACCTTTGAAGAATTCTAGCCTAGAGAAAAAGTCATCAGAAATCTGGAGCCTGGAGGAAACTGAAAAGTTTAAGGAGAAATTAACTTCCTGAGAACAGGACTTGAATGAAGAAAGCTCTAAATACACAGAACAAGAGAAGTTGGAGGCTGAAATTATAAGAATGATCCATTTACTAGAAGATGAATGAAAAGTCATTACATCACAAGCAGCTTTTCCAACAGAGTATGAGGCCAAGAGCCAACCCCCAAGTGGCCCCTCACAACAGGTGGGCCTTCATTTTGAAAACAGTTTTCTCTGCCCTGCCCTCGGGTCTCACCTTGGCTACCAGACTATGTTCACCCACCACTTCCTCCAGTCCGAATCCATTATTGCCAGTGAGTCCAAGGGAGCAATTTCTGCAAAGAGGACCTTTTCTCCTTCCCTTCCTCTCCTTCCCCCTCTAGATTTGGCCCCCTACCACCACCTTCCCATCCTGAAAATAAAGAGGATTCATTCTAGATTAACTCAAACTTCAAACAAACAAAATACTCCAGAACCATACAAAGAACTTCCAGAATCGTACTGAAAGCATTGAGGCCTCCTTTTGTCTCTTTTTATAGAAATAGTTTGGGAATGATTTATCTTTCATTATTGGCTTAATAAAATGCTGTTACTTATTTTTGCTCACATTGAAGCTTGATGGAGCAGTTGTTCTCAATGTTTTCAAGATAATACTATATCATACCAACTTATGAGTAATATTTCCATTTATTTTATCCTTTAATTAGTATAAGAACTGTATTTTAGTTTTTAACTACAATTACTATAATCTCAACAATAATAGGAATAATTTGTGTAGAGTTCAGATACAGGAGTTATTTTATTATTTTTTTAAGATTTTATTTATTTATTTGAGAAAGAGGGAGAGAGTGAATGAGAGGGAGAGGGAATCTGAAGCAGACTCTGCACTGAACATAGAGAGCCTGACACACGGCTTGATCCCAAAACCAGGAGATCATGACCTGAGCCAAAACCAAGAGTTGGACGCTTAACTGACTGAGTCACCCAGGTGCTCCTACAGGAATTGTCTGAAATGGTTTTTGTTTGCCCAGAAGTGTATTGGTTAAGTTATAAAACATATAAAAGTTTATTTTTATCTAAATAAATAGTGATTGGTGATTTGGTCTTGAAGAGATATCTGCACTCCCATATTCATTGCAGTATTATTCACAATAGGCAAGACATGGAAATAACCTTAACATCCATCAAGGGATGAATAATTAAACAAAATGTGCCACATATATTATAATATAATTCAGCCCCAATAAAAGAAGGAAGTTGTACCTTTGAAACAATCTGGATGAACCTGGAGAACAGTATGCTAAGTGAAATAAGTCAGTCACAGAAGGACAAATATTACATGATTCCACTTACATAAGGTATATAAAATAGTTTAACTCATAGAAACAGAAAGTAGAAAGGAGGTTGTTAGGGAGTTGGGGGAAAAGGAAATGAGGAGTTGCTGTTCAGTGAGTATATAGTTAAAATTACACACAATGAGTAAGTTCCAGAGGTCTGCTGTACAACATTGTGCCTAAAGTTAGTAACACTGGACTACACACTTAAAAAGTTATTAAGAGGGTAGGTCTCACGGTAAGTGTACTTGCTGCAATTAAATAGATACATAAATAAATAGTGCTTGGTTTCAAAGGATTTCATGTGAATCAAATCTATCAAACACTGATGATGTTTTGGCTTTTTTCCATACTTAGGAAATTCTTTCCTACCTCAACGTCATGAAATCTTTCTTGTAAATTGTGTTCTAGAGTATTTGTAATTTTATATTTCAACCCATGTTAAAGTCATTTTTGTTAGTTAAGGTAACACTAACTATGGTAACAGACAACCACCAATCTCACTGGTTCAACACATTGAGTTTATTTGTCACGGACATCATAGTCCAGTGCAGGTTTTTAGTTGGACGGCCTTCCTCATGGACCTGCAAGGACTCAGATATATTCCATCTCGAGTCTACACTCTCCTTAGGTCAACAGAGTCCTCTCCATTGACCTAGAGGGAAGAACATGGCAGAATGTTTATGGAGAGTTTATATGGGCCAGTCCTAGAAGTAGCACATATCATTTTTTGCTCACATTCCTCCGGTTTCCATGGACACAGTGAACTGCAAGGGAATCTGGGAATTTCTATGTGGTAGCAGTGGGGAAAGAAAGCAGGCTTTGAAGAACACAGGTAAGTCTGTGCCACAATTTTGTTTAAGATGAGAAATAAAGATCCTTATTACTTGAAATGTTAGGCTCATGTTGAACAAATCATTCCCCACTTCCTTCATTACCTTCATCTTCAATTTGCTGTAGCTGCTCCATTTTACCTTTCCTTCTAGGCCTTCAATTGTTTAGCATTTTTGTATTGTTTTGTTTTCTTTTTCATAGAGTGGGAAGTAAGATTCCAATTTGGCTTCTCTCTAGGTGGTGAACTCAGTTTATCCAGCATCATCTATCTAAATAATATAAATAAATTACAATTCTAAAATTTCAGTTAAAAAATGAGATACCAGGGTGCCTGGGTGGCTCAGTCAGTTAAGCGTCTACCTTCATCTCAAGTCATGATCCCAGGGTCCTGGGATTGAGCCCCACATCAGGCTGTCCACTCAGTGGGGAGCTTGCTTCTCCCTCTCCTCCCAGCTCCTGCTCTCTCTCGCTATCTCTTTCTCTATCAAATAAATATATAAAATCTTTTTTAAAATTGAGTTGCCAACACATATCATGTTCCCACATATATAAGTTCTCTCTGTGTTCTTCTAGTAGTCCATTTGCCTGTTTTTTGTTCATTACTGCACTGTTCTTGTTGCAATAACTCTTCTTACTACAGTAATACTATGTCTACCATGCCCAAGTATGGAGAAAACTGGTTGCAGCCCATGTCACTTCATCATTGTCTTTGGATTACAAAATCTCTACACTGGGTCTTCGGTTATCATGAAATGAATATCCAAGGAATCAGATATCTGTGGAAAGGATATCATTCCATTAACAGAGGCAGCACTGGGGCAAGTGAACTCTAACCATGTGGTTTGAAGCCCATAAAGTGAATATACACCATCTGAGGTAAAAGGTGATTGTCCTTGTTGAATCACAACTGTGACAGCCAGGCTGAGGATTTGCGTAAGCCACGGGAGCAAGATAACATTGCCCTTATCACTTTACAGAATCCAGAATTCTCAGCAAAATTTCCCTCACAATCCAACTCTAGCCTGTTTTTCTAGTTTCATTGCCAGGGAGAGCATTATATTTGTTTTCTCTAGTATCTTATTTGACCTTTGGGAAAGCCAAGCACTTAAATAATTTACCCCAGATTATTAGGAAAGGTTTGGGAAAAGCCAAGACTACAACTCAAATCTACCCTAATTTGTAAGTGTACTATGCATCAACACAGATCTTGTGGGAAGCTTGTTTCTACCTGTCTCAACTCCTTGTGAATGAACTTGAGAAATAAGGCATCTGATCATAGATATGGAGACCAGAGACTGGGGCCTATTCTTCTTCCCCTTCTTCTCTCTGAGTAATTCTGGATTCTAGGAAAGAGGTGAGTGAACACATGCAAAATTTCTTCATCCCACTTCTTTACTGGGTAGTAGAGATGAAGTCAATGGTCAGCTGAATGCACAAAATATGCAAGTCTTTACACCAGGAAAAAAAAAAATGCAAGGAAAGTTCTCATTATCACATTATCCCATCAGTAAATATCAGGTATTTAATCTTCTTTATCCCCCATCTTGTCACCATTCTTCTATGTATGTCTTGGGAAAGTGGGTACAGAAGTGGAATGTATTCTACTCAGGAATTAAATGAACAATATTCCAGTTGAGAACATGGCATCCCCTATTGAATGGCATTTGTGTATAACCATGAATAGTCTGGATGAGTAAGACTGGGCTATTAGGTTTATGCCATATATCCACCATCATGACTCTTAGAAATTATAGAGAGTTCCCGTCTAATCATTTGAAAAAGGACATACACAGTGAGAGCTAAGAAATACACTGTCCATGTATATGTTCTTTCTCAGAGCTCAAGTAGCACTGGATAAAACTTACATCTCACCCCAGGCATTAGATTGGTAAGGACAGGAACCCAGGCAGGAGAAATGGAGGCGAAGAGGCAGGGACATGTCCAAAGACAGGTAAAAATTGAATTTCTGATTCCTTTTACACTCTGGGATTATTTTCTTTAAGGCCAGAAGCTTCATGCCTTTATGTCTCCTTTTCAGAGAAGTCAAGTCTCCTTGCAGAGACTTGCATTTAGTGTCTTTCAGCCAAGAAACCTTAAAACTTCTTCCAGCCAGCAGTCTGCTGGGGTGTGGCCTGTAAAAGCTTCGACCTGTGTGAGGAGGATGCAGAGGAAAAGCCACACAAAGGCACATGTGGGTCAGCAATCTGGGGCTTTACAGAGGCATGCGTCATCAGCATCTGACACTATTTTTAGGAATTCCAGCCTTCTTACTGTACATATGAGAGCCATCTCTAGTCCTGTGCATATTCCTCGGGTGTGAATTAAAAGTCTAAAGTGAAATCCATTTTCTTTAGGACTTACTGCTTTCTGATGCTGCTGCTACCAAAAAAAAAAAAAAAAAAAAAAAAGTTATGCAGATTCATTTTTAATAATTCCCTTGAAAGACAGGTCAAGGGAGTTTCCTGGGCAGTTCCTTGAGAGCTGACTTGGGGACTAATTTATCTGTCTCAGATGGTGCCAAGAATGTAAAGGCTGGTCTGTCAAGTTTTGTGGACTGAATGGTTGTCCCCATTCCAGAATATCTGTAACAGGAACTGAGGCTCTATCTGTCAAAAGTAGTTTGGATGCCATTCAACAGAAAGACAGTTTAACTCAAGGGTCAGACACCATCGACTTTTTTTTCCTTCTCTACCAACCAGCACCTCCTTCTAACTCAGAGAAATGTCATAGAATAGTGGAGAGATCATGAACTTTTAAGTCAGAAAATTGGAGCTTGAATCTTAAAATTGCCACCCATTATCTATGGGGGCTTAGGAGAATGACTTAATTTTTCCTAACTTCCCTTTGTCATCATAAAAAAAAAATTGTTGGCAGAATGAAGGGACAGAAAGTGCAGTATGTGGGTGGTAGGGACTTCATCAATGATATTTTCTCACTGCTCTCCAGCCCAAATTTAAGAAGTGCTGAATGACAATGTCAGAGGTGGAGGTCAGTGTATGCGGTAGAACAAAAAAAACCAGCTGGCATAATTTACACAACAATTCATTTAATCACTCATTCAGTCAATACACTTTGATTGAGTGTTGTCTGAGTGTTGTGCTCAGAGATGGGAATTCAGCACTGGCAAGTCTGGACTCTGGCACCCCACCCCCAGCCCCAACATGGGAAAAGTGAAGGATGGATGCCTCTCAGTGGTGCAGGAAGTCAAGCTCAAAAGTGTAGGTGCTGAGGCGCCTGGGTGGCTCAGTGTGTTACAGCCTCTTCCTTCAGCTCAGGTCAGGATCTCAGGGTCCTGGGATTGAGCCCCGCATCCGCATCGGCATCAGGCATCGGGCTCTCTGCTCAGTGGGGAGCCTGCTTCCTCCTCTCTCTGTGCCTGCCTCTCTCCCTGCTTGTGATCTCTGTCTGTCAAGTAAATAAATAAAATCTTTTAAAAAAATTGTTTAAAAAAAAATGTAGGTGCTGAGCAGACTCAAAGCCAAAATAGGACAGAAGTCCTAAGGCCATCTGTGCTGGTCAGCATCCTCAGAGCTAGCCCAGGGCTCAGGTCCCTCTGTCTCCTGGTGATGACATAGGACCACTGTTTTCCTGACTGACACACATAAGGTTCCTAAGGTGAAAGTAGCTTAATACTGCCCTGGCTTATTGAGTGGACTGTGGAAATGTCTGGGACTTCCTTTTCTTTTGCACTTCTCTTTTCAAAAGCTTTTGAGGGCAGATAGGATGACCTCAGACTAAAGATGGAAGACCTGCTGGGTCTACATGAAATATGTTTGTCTTCTTTGGTAGGCTGGGCCTCGGTGGGGGGAGGTATGCATGTGACACGTGCTTTTGCCTGTGACATGGTGAATGTTTACTTTGAGTGAACTCACAGAAAAAACCGAGCATGCCCTTTTACTCTAGAATCTGCAATTTATAGCATTCTTTAAGCTGTCTGTTATTAGAGTCATAATTTTTGCTTCAGAAATTAAAACATAAACAGAATTGAAGAGTATCATGAATTGTTTATACAGCAAAAGCTTTCATGATAAGGATAGCAGCATTTTTTGAATGCTTACTTATCTGTGTGTTGTTTTTCTTAATTATTTACCTTGATCCTCAGTATAACTATATGAGGTAGGTATGGTAATCTTTATTTTGCATGTAGGTAAAACTTGGGTTTAAGAGGTAGATATTTTGTCCAAGGTCACACAGCTACTACACGGCAAATCCAGGTCTGTCTCATTGTGAAGCTCACAATCTACCCAGTGCACCAGATCTGTATCATGTGAATAAGACATGTGTGTGATACATGAGATATGGTTTATAAGACAAGTACGTGTGAGTGGATAGAAACTCCACCATAGGAATGAATCATTCTCCCAGGAAGGCCACAAAATGCTCTACAAGACAACCATCTCATTTTAGAGGCAAGAAAATGAAGCAGTGAAACTCAGAGAGGTTGTGACTTGCCCAAGGTGGCAAAGTAGCAAGGTTAAAAATGCAACACTTGCTTTAGCTGTGATTTCGCCTCCAATAAGGACATACTATCTCATTAAGCCCAAAGTATTGGGGCTCTATAGCAGCTAAAATAATTTATAAGATAACCAAAAATTTTGATAGTCAAGACAGCTACTAATGCGTGATCTGCCTGGCGTGGCAATCCACTCACAGCCAGAGTTTCTATGTTTTCAGAATAGGGATGATCCTGGCTACCGTGTGGGAGTGGTGGTGGAGTTTCTATAAGATGGTATCTTAGAATCAGACCCTGAAACAAACCTTGATATTAGAATGCACATGAAAATTATTTATCAGTGACTGTTGTCAGTAAAAACTATCAGAGAAGTAGGGCAGTGAGACAGGTAGGGGAAGGAGGCCAACTCACATCTTACAGAGGGTAGTTTCAAGTCCATCCTACAGAGTTTATATGGAAGAGAGGATAAGTAACAACACAGAGGAGGAGTGAGGGAGCTGGGGAATTTATACCCCTACACGTTTACATTCCCACACCTGTGAGTCATTAGGTAAAGGCTGCGCCAGGGGGATGTAAATTCTCAAGCACTTCCAGCTCCCCCTGTGGTCAGAAGAGTGGGCCCTGACAGCATTAAGGCAGCCCTCCAACAAAAGGATGCAGTTTTAGGGAGTAAAAGCTACACCTTAAGCCAGAGTGCAAGAAAATGGAAAAGGAACTGGAGGGAATAATAGCAAAGCTGCAGGTGGCATAGATAAACCACACAACATGGGTGTGTGGTCATTGTTAGCTGCTTAATAAATAGCAACAATTCTTTTTTTTTTAAGATGATATTATTGGTGAATAGTGTAAAATATTTTGTATTCCCCTAAATTCTGGAGAGGTCAGTGGTAGATAAGGTAAAATACAATTTCCTTCATATCCAGGGCTCCTTCTAGCTTTGTTAAAGTCTCACGGGCCCCATTATCCCCATGTCCTCTGCTTCACATCACTGTTTTGATGAAAGGGAAAGCCACTTTTCATAATTTCAAGCCGGGGTGAAAGAACAGTTTTTGCTTTCTTCATCTCCTTCACTAGCCCCCTCTGCCTGTCAGTGGATTGTGTGTCAGCAAGCTGGCACCACTGGGACCCAGGCTGCTTCTGCAGTTTGATCATTACCCTTTAGATGTGGGAGGGGGGAACTGGCTCCCGTGTCTGATCTCTTACTGGAATCACTGGGATCCTCTCTGACGGCACTTGCTGCCCACCTTTTTTTTCTTTTTTTCATGAGTATTTCAGTAACATAAAGCCAGCATGTTCAAATAATCCCAGTCCCCTTTTCTCTTTGACAGAACTTCAGAGCTTTGGCCCAAGCATGCCTGGCAGAGAAATTCCCTCAGCATGGCTGCTGGTGGTGCTTCTTAGCCTTAGTCAGGATAAACCTCTAAGTCCTCCCTGTCCCATAGGTTTCATAAAGAATGGTGTTATGGGTTGATTTGTGTCCCCTCACCCCCACACCCCAATATATGTTGAAGTTCTGACTTCTCATCATGGGAAATAGAGCCTTTACAGAAGTAATCAAGTTAAAATGAGCTCATTAGGGTGGGTCCTAATCCAAGATAATTGGTGTCCTTATGAAAAGGGAAAAGTTGGACACAGAAATAGACATGGACAATGGGAAGTTGAGAAGCTCAGGGAAGCTGTGAGGTGATGACAAGGCAGCGATGGGGGTGAGGTATTTTCAGGCTAAGCAACTCCAAGGATTGCTGAGACCCACCAGAGGTTAGGAGGAAGAGAGAAACCATTCTCCCCTAGAACCATCAGTGAGAGTGTCTCCGCTGAAGCCTGGATTTTACACTTCTAGTCTCCAGAAGTATGAGAGAATTGACTTCTGTTGTTTAAAACCACGCAGTTTGTAGAACTTGTTACTGGGGGCTTAGCAAACAAATGCAACTGGGATCTCTACTATCCCTGAGAAGGGACTGATGGATCTCTGCAGGCTGCTTCCCAAGCTCTACAGTCTTCAGCATCCTCATCTGGAAAATGTGGAGGTTGGATTTAACAGCTGTGGCAGATTATATTTTCCAAGACATCTGAAAAAGTGCCTCTCATCCTACATGCTTTTCTACAGTTGATCATATTGACGTTCATTAAAACTAGGCCCTCTGCCCTTAAATATGGGTGAGCTTGTGAGTCAATTGTATCCAGTAGAAGGATGCAGAAGCCGCACTGCTTGGCTTCTGAGCCACCATGTAAGAAGCCTAACTATACTGAGGCTGCCCTGCTGGGAGGAAGGCCAGGCCACAGCAAGCGGCCACAAGCAGGTATCCCGGTCACCAGCCCCAGATGAGGTCCCAGCAGTTAGAATCCATCACCAGACATGTAAGTGAGGATGCACTCAGATTATTCTAGTTTTCACCCAAAATATCTCCTGCATTCATAGTCTTCCCAGGTGAAATTCCGGACATCCCCAAGTAGGATGAAAAGCCATTTCCACTGTGTTCTTTCTAAATTTCTGACCCACAAAATCCATGACCATAACAAAATTGTTGTTTTATGCCACTGAATCTGGGGATAACTCATTAAGGAGAAATAATAACAGAACCAATAACTCTCTAAAGTCCCTGCCGGATCTTACTGCCTAGAGTCCGAGAAGTGGTCAGGAGTATTCTGCCTAGAGCATGGAGAGACACAGGGAGGACTGGGTCTGCATGAGAGGAGTGTTCTGCTTTTCGCCTCTCTTCTTGCCAGCACCGAGGAACCAATACCCAAATAACTGCATGTTTTCAGGACCCCTCCAATTAAATCTTATAGCATCTCCACAAAGTTCATGTGACTCTGCCTTTCACAAGCATTTACAAGTATTTCAGCCCCAATTCCATTCACTCCAAAAATCTGCAATGACTTTCATTACAGTTTGGTGCCCCCTGCGTTCACTTCCTGCTTCCTTCCAACTACTGCCATTTTACTCATCTGGGATCAACTTCATTCATTTGACAAAGTTACCATATGTTAGCTGTGTATAACTATTGTGCAAAGCTTTGGCGGTCATCAAGAAGGTATACAGATAGGAATCAGACACTGATCTTGCTCTTAAAGGAATTTATATTTGAATCAGAGAGTTAAGGTGTATCCAAAGAACTCCCAGTGCAGGTAGAAGGTGATATGTGCCATATAAGAAAGCAGATCAAGTGCTGAGTGCTGGTATGATGGGCCAGTTATTAAATTACTGCCTTTTAGCTTTAACATGCCCTTCCTTATTGTTTTCTTTTCTTTTTTTTTAAATCTAAATTCAATTTAGTTAATATATAAGGTATTATTAGTTTCAGGAGTAGAATTTAGTAAATCATCAGTTGCATATAATACCCAGCACTTATTACATCACAAACCCTCCTTAATGCCCGTCATCCAGTTACCCCCCAACCAATGTCCCCGCATCAACTCTCAGTTTGTTCCCTATAGTTAAGAGTTTCTTATGGTTTGTCTTCCTCTCTGTTTCTATCTTATTTTGTTTTTCCTTTCCTTCCCTTATAATCCTCTGTTTTGTTTCTTAAATTCCATATGAGTGAAATCATATGATATTTGTCTTTCTCTGACTAACTTGTTTCACTTAACATAAGAGCTCAGATGTGGGCCCAGATGTGGTAAATATACACAAGAAAGAAGATGTCACACACACACACACACACACACACACACACACACACACACACACAATGAGATATTACTCAGCCATCAAAAGAATGAAATCTTGCCATTTGCAATGATGTGGATGGAACTGAATGGTATTATGCTAAACGTGCTCTGTTTTCTGATGCTAAGGCTGGGACTTGCAAACCATGTTTCAGCTTTTCCAGCTGCTCTCTCCTAGGCTCTGCTAATAGGGGGTACTAGAGAAGACTGCCAGGCTGAGAAGGGAAAAAGGATTTGCTTCACCTGCTTGCTTTCTCTTCCTTTCTTCACTCCAGCAATGCTGTTTCACCCTAGCAGCAGCACTCTGACAATGGCATTCATTCCTGTGGCAGCAGCGGGACCCAATTTGCAGTCTCTCTAACAGGACAGAGCCAGCTTCACTGTCACCTCTCAGAGGTATCCGTACTAGCCAACTTGTGCCCACTCCTCAGAAGTCTAGATCCCGGCCCCACAGGACCTCTTCTAAGTCTCTAAATTTTAATAATCCTTGCCTCTTCCCTTCATTCCCCCAGCCCCAGGAGTGTTAGCTTCCTCCTGCATCTATCACCTTCTTAAAAGCTTAGTATTTCCTTTTTACCCTTTCAGTTACCTAGTTAACAATTCTTTATATCAAATTTTCTCTGTTCAAAAAAACTGGTGTGATGTTTGTGGAGATGTGAAATTGGGATCCTGTTCACTGTTGATGAGAATGTAAAATGGTGCAGCCACTAGGCAAAACAGTATGTTTCCCCCAAAAACTAAAAATAGATTTATCATGTAATACAGGAATCCCACTTCTGGGTTTATATTCAAAAGAATTGAAAACAGGGTCTCAAAGAGATGTTTGCACACCCATGTTCATAGCATTATTCACAATAGCCAAGAGATGGGAGCAACCCAAGTGTCCACTGACAAGATGAATGGATAAACAAAATGTGGTATGTACATACAATGGAATACTATTCAGCCTTACAAAGGAGGGAGATTCTGACAGATTCTACAGTATGAATGAACCCTGAGGAACTTATGCTCTGAAATAAGTCAGTCACAAAAGGACAAATACCTCATGATTCTACTTATCTGATGGATCTAGAATAGTCAAATTCAGAAAGAGAAAGTAGAATGGTGGTTTTCAGGGGCTGGGGGAGAGAAGAATGGGAGTTGGTGTTTAATGGATATAGCTTTCAGTTTTGCAAGAAGAAATATTTCTGAAGATTGGTTGTACAGCAATATGAATATACTTACTACCAAACTGTACACTTAAAAATGGTTAAGATGATAAACTTTATGTGATGTGTATTTTACCACAATTAAAAAAATACTGGTATGATTTCTATCTTCAGTGGACCCTGAATTATGTGACAATTAGAGAAACTTTGTTTTAGTCATGGGGCAGGTGCAGGAAGGGAGTGAACAAGTAAAGGAACAAACAATTTAGATGACAGTGGCTTCACACAATAGAAGCTGATTGTTCGATTCTGTGACGGTTTGGTGTGGCTACTAGGATGGTTCTGCTCCATGCAGCATTCAGGGACTCAGGCTTCTTCTTCCATCATATGAGCTCACCATCTTCAACACAGGATCCCTAAGGTCACCACAGAAGGGGAAAGGGTATGTGCACAACTACCAAAGCTAAGGTGATCATGCAAATATCACCTTTGCCAGATATTCCATTGGCCAGAATTCAGTCATATGATTCAAATATAACCATAAGGGAAGCTGGGAAGCTAGAGGAAAATGAATTGAGTAAATTGTTGCTACCCCAGCTTTACAGAGGGGAAGGTATTTGGGCTGAGCCTTGAAAAATGAGTCTGTCCTGACTTCATCTCTGTATTTATTGCCTTTAGCAAAGAGCCTGGCAGAGAGGAGTTACTTGATAAGTGTTTATTAGATAGACGGATGGATGGATAAGTAGAAATGCAGCTCTCTATGACTACTGAACCACGAAAGAACTAGAATCAATCTATTTTATTTATAGCAGAACTATTGCCTGATGTCTTCCTTTGGGCCCTGAGATCATAAGACAATGCTGATTGCCATCACTCAGTAGATTTTTCATTCAGCATGAGACATAGAGAGGTTAGTGAATAGCTTGCTTCCATGGCTCAGTGATGGGGAATGAGCCAAGAATCAAGATCCCAAACTGGAACATAGTCTGGTAGACAATCTTGAGTCCACACGTGAAGTGCTCCTCAATCAGTGGGAATCTGTGGTCCCTCCCAAATTCTGACACAAGTGCTGGGTGTGTGGAGAGTAAATTGTGTCTCTCTTGAGATATGCCTCATTTGTCTCATTGAGCCTGTGGAAACTTGCCTATATATGAAGGCATTTGTTCTTTTCTTTTTTTGGCTTGTTTGAGGAGGTATTAATAAAAATAAAGCCGGTAAAAGCAAAATGATTGTAATTAATGCTAATAAAGGGAGGAAACAGATTGCTGAGTGCATCTGTTCAATCTGGCTTCTTGAGTATTTGGCAGAGGTTTCATTGTTGGTAAGTGGGAGATAGTGAATTCAGGGCCATTACCCATTCCTAATATACTTACACATGGATAATGATGACACAGTTACTGTCCCTAGAACTTGGGCACCTGCCCAGTAGGTTTTGTGTAATAATGTAATCAACTGTAATCTGGGTGAGAAGATTGTTCTTGACGTTCTGCACTGAAATTGTTTCTACTTGGAGTCTGTGTTTTGATTATCTACTGCTATGTAACAAACTTACTAAATTTAGTAACCTAAACAACAATTTGTTGTGCTCATAGATTATGTGGGTCAGGAATTTAGAAGGTCCTAGAGAAATGCTTTTCTCTTCTTCATGATATCAGAGGTCTCAGCTGAGAAAACTCAAATAATTCAAGGGAATCATCCAGAAGTTTCTTCACTCTCCCTGGTGCCTGGCCTGGGATCACTCAAAGGCTAGGCACATCTGGGGCTGTCAGCTGAGGCACCTGCAATTTAGCCTCTCCATGTTGCTTGGACTTCTTATAGTCTGACATCTGGGTTCCAAAAAGGAGGAGGTATCATGCCAAAAAGACCAAGAAGAAAATGAATGGCCTTTATGACTGAGCCTCAGAGGTTACCAAACATCACTTTCACTACACTAATGATCAAAACAGTCATAAGCCCACCTGGATTCAAGGAAGGCAACATAGCCCCTCAAGATGAATGAAGTATTAAAGGATTTTTAGCTGTTTTTTTGGTTTCATTTTGTTTTAAACCACCACATTCAGACTCATTTTTTTTTTTTTTGTGGTAACCAAATTCTTTTTTTTGGCTTAAAAACTTTTTTTTCTTAAAATAACGGAAATTTAGTTTCTCATAGTTCTGGAGGCCAGAGTTTCAAAATCAAGCTGTCAGGAAGACTTCCTCCAAAGTCTCTAGCAGAGAATCCTTTAGTGGTCTGAACTTTATTTATTATTTTTTTAAAGATTTTATTCATTTACTTGACAGACAGAGATCACAAGTAGGCAGAAAGGCAGGCAGAGAGAGAGGAAGGGAAGCAGGCTCCCCACCGAGCAGAAAGCCCGATGTCATCACACTGGTTCCAAGATTTTTCCCCCAAAGCTATTATAATAGCTTGTCAATAATCCTTTAATTCATTTCTGTAAAGACTATTTTCAACAGTTACTGGAGTGATCCTATTAATCATTAGTCATATCATGGCATTCCTTGGCTCAAACCCTCAATGGTTCTTCATTGTTCTCATAATAGAAGGAGTTCTTATGCTGTCACATATGGGTTCCTGTTACCTCTCTACCCTCCGGTCCTACTACTCTGTACCTTAATCCTTCCACTCCAGCCAGACTAGCCTCTTTGCTGTTCCTTGAACATACTAAACACAATCCTATCTCAGGGCTTTTGTACTAGCTGTTTCATCTGCCTAGACTGCTTTCCCCCAGATATCTACATGGTTTAGTCCTTCATTTCCTTTAGGAATAAATTTATTTATTTATGTATTTTTTTAGATTTTAATTAATTTATTTGTCAGAGATTGAGAGAGAGAGCACACAAAAGCAGGGGGAGTGGCAGGCAGAGGGAGAAGCAGGCTCCCTGCTGAACAAGGAGCCCAATGTGGGACTTGATCCCAGGACTCTGGGATTATCACCTGAGCTGAAGGCAGACTCTTAACCAACTGAGCCACCCAGACATCCCAGGAATCAATTTATATATCACCTTGGTGAAATCTTTGCTCAGCATTTTCAATATATACTACATTTCATTTCACCTTATCCTCCAATATTTATCCCCTACTGCTTTTTCCATAATTCCAATCATCACCTAATGCACAGTACCTTTTCTTATTTGTCTTATTTCTTGATGCCTTTCGCATTAGAATGTAAGCTGAATGAGGATGGGGATTTTCTCTTTTTTATTCACTGTTGTATCTCTAGAACATAGAACAATACTTAGAACGTACTGGATAGTCAACCCATATTTGTTAAGTGAGTGAGGGAATTAAGAAGAGAGTGAATGAATGAGAGAAAAAAATAAATTCTGGCAACTTGTGCTCATAAAGTTTTCTGACATGCTAAAATGTTTCAAAAAAGACCCATGAAGGAAAAAGGCATAACTCCATTGAGAAAGTTTGGGTAGCCTGCTTTCCTTTCATAGGGACATTGTCCCAGCTTAAATGTTAGTTGGGTTTTCTCCTCTTCTTTAGATATATGTAGCTGTGTAGCAGAAAGAGGCATAGACCTGAGCTTTCATTAACTAGTTGTATGATAAAAAATAACCTACTTAGTCATCCTGGGCCATAGATTCTCTTCTATAAATTGAGATAAATTGTATTTGAACCAGATGATCTATCCCTAAGATCCCTCCAGCCTTGATATTGAATTCTTTATTTTGCTCACCAGATCATTCTCCACTGAATTCTAGGGGAAATCTAAGGGCAACATCTCATGACCTGGGAATAAAGAGGATAAATCAGAAAGAGAGAGGAACTAAGCCAAGAGATCAGTGTAAACCTGAGCAAAATAAAATATATACTGCACTGGAATGTTTCATGAAGGCAACAATATTGGACATGAAATTCTGACATTCGATGGAATCAGAATATTGCTCACCCTTTGTGGGTGGTGATTGGGTAATACCTTGGAGGGGATACTAGGGAGCTTCTAGGGTACTAGAATGCTACTTGTTGATCTAGGTTATGGTTATATGGGTGTGTTTTTTGAAATTCTGCCCATCTCACTTATGATCATCTTCTCACTTATGATTTGTATATTTTCTCTATATATGTTACACTTGAATTTAAAAGTTCACCAAAAAATTCCAACCCAGAGAAAGATAGATAGATAGATGATGGATAGATAGATATGGTCTTTTCTATAATTACTAAGGAGAATTTGGACATTTTACATGACTAAAGACCTGGATAAAAACAAAATATTGAAAAAGATTATTTTAGTTGTAGGAATTGGAAGGGGGAATTCTCAGCTTTGTTCTGGAGAAAAAGTTATGCTGATGAACCTCAGAGTGGTTGAAATTTGATACAGGGAGCTTGTAAATATTCTTTTCTTCTCAATGGTCCTAGGCCTCTCTGAACTCTCTGCTCTATACAGAGGGATAAACCTGAGAAGCTTCTGGAATTCCCAATAAACTCTTGGACCCATTATTGTTCTAATCATTCATAGCATCATTTCCAATGTACACTTGGAGGTGCTTTTACACAGTCTATTTCTGTGACTTTTTTGATCTATCAAAAGCTTTTAGGACTCCAAAAGGCTATTTTAAAAGCAAGGAAGGAAGGTGTACAAATGGCACAGGAGAGAAGCTGCATGCCTTTCAGAAGTCTCACAAGTCAAAAAGTACAGCTAGTCTTTTGAAACTATTGTCTGGGCAGGATTTGGTGACTAAAAACAAGGTGTTTGAAGGAGGTGGTTTGATTTCCCACTGTGAAGCACTCTGGAAAAAATAGAAATTTTAAGCTCAGGCCTGACATCCTACACCTCATCTATTATCCTTAGCAGAGAGAAATCCCTTTTACAAAGTTCCCAGTTACAGAAGCTTAGTGTAGCAGTTCCCCTACACCTTTTTTTTTTTTTTTTATTATGAAACTTGGGATGGTAGAGTGTATTGATTATATCAATAATCCAACACCAGTTGATCTGCTTTGTGGAGAGAGCTGTTCTTTGATACTCAAACTCTTTCATGTTATCCAGTAAGATGCCTCATCCTACTTCTCACAGTTCACCTTTGGTGCTGCTGCCTTTAAGATTTATATTGGTTATTTATTATGTCAGTTGTCTGTTGCTGTGTAACAAACAGCCCCAAAGCAACCATTCATTTTGCTCATGAGTCTGAAATTTAGGCAGAGTTTGGCAGAGATGGCTCATCAGCTGGGGCAACTTGACCGGAAGTTGTATGCTATACTTTCAAGATGGCCCACTCACATGGCAGGCAAGTCAATGCTGGGTGTCTGGTGGGAATTCGGCCAGGACTGTATGTCACAGAACTCGGTTTTCCTCCACATGGCCTCTCAACAAGCTGCTTAGACTTCAATCTTGGTTGTCTAAGACAGACTGTCCCAAAAGGACAAGGTAGAAAGACATATGATCTAGTTTTGGGAGCCAGAATGTCTCTTCTGCCATGCTCTATTGGTTGAGATAGTCAAAAGATGCACTCAGATTCAAGAGGAGGAGATGTAGACCCCATCTCTTGCTGAAGAAATGACAAAGTCCTAAAAGAAAATGTGGGATGGAAGATATTGTTGTAGCCATATTTGGAAAATACAAGGTACCACATAAGTTGAAACAGTTGCTAACCCAGAGGAGTGACAATATGTTCATGAAACAAATGTATGTGTGTAGGTACGTGTGAAATGTATAGGTGGAGAAGAGCCTTTGGTTCCCTTTCCACATACATTCATGAGAGAATTTCAATGTCAATCATCAGAAAGAGGGAGTATTAAAGGATTACTTCTCATCCTTACTCCAAATTCCCTCATTCTCTTCTCCCCAAGGAACGAAGTATTTCCAGGGCCACTGCATTGAAACTCAGACAGGGCTGAGCATTTCTCCCTTAAAAGAAAGCCTGAGGCAAAATATAGTATTGTACATATAGTTGGGGCTTGTGCTTTTTATCTTCATGCGGATTGGAGCCTAGATTGTCAGGCTCTATCTTCCAAATTCTTTATATCTCAATGAGTAAGTTAGGGTCCTATGGATCCCTAAATCAGAAGGGGGAAGAGGGGTGAGGATTTACTACATTCTTTAATCCAACCTTATGAATTATAAGCAGATGTTGTTCAATACTTTATGTGGCTCCTTACTATTATTTCTCAGTTGATTAAGAACCCAGACCACATAAAGGATGTAATTAGCATCCCTAAACTTCCAAAATATATGTCACTAAAGTTTGATCTATGGCTCAAGATTTCTCACTCACATAAAGGTAATGGAGTTTGATGTTGGCTACAAAGGAAAGATGATACTTCTGGAGCTGGTGTCGAAGAGGAGGACATGTTAGGAAGAGATTTGCAGGTTTTATCTTGAGAACTTGGGAGTATGAGCCCTTCTCTTAGACCCACCCTATCTATGGGCAAGACCCCAGATACATGCATGTTGCTGACCCTCTTTCTCAGGAGACTTAACAGTTTGCCCAAGCTGTATGTCCAGAGTACTAGCTCTACCTGTCATTGGGCTGTATGTTCCCCTCCTCCCTAGTCTAGGATTCAAGTACCCAGGGAATTAAAGCCTGACTTTCTGGGTCCCTTTTACCTGAAATATTTGGGCATCAAAGATTTTTCAAACTTCACCCACTGAAGCTAAGGCCCTTGGATGAAGACTGCTCTTTACTTGGTTGGCATTGACTCAGTCAGTCTGTCATCATTACGTGTAGAATGCTCACTGTGCCAGGCATTGTGCCAGATACTGGATATAGGATGGTGAATAAAAAATACCCAGACCTTGGCTTCATACTTATCTTCATAAGTATCTAAAGGATGAAGCAGACAATAAACCAGAAACAGACCAAAAAAAAAAACCCCAAATAATATATAATTACAAATTCTGGTGGGTACTTTCAAAGAACTAAAGAGGGTGTGGAGGGATAAGATCAAGCAGGGGAAGCATCAACTGCAATAGGCCCAGCATCTTGTCTAATTCCATCTAACTTTGTGGGGCTACATCCCTATTTTGTCTGTGCCCTTTACCGAATAAAAACAACAGTACTACTAAATACTAACAATACTTAACACATATAATACTATGTTCCAGTTATTTGTAAATGATTTTTGTGTGATAACTCACTTAAAATGGTGTTAGTTAATGGCCCAGATTGCACCAAGATTAAAGGTCTGCTATTACCCATTTGTCTCAAAATCCATCCATTACTGTCTTGCTTCTCTCCCCTCATCTCTTATACACACAGACTCCCTCTCCTCCCCATAAGCTTCTCCTTGCAACCTGAGATCTGTTTGAATGAAGGGTGGAGGGACATATCTGTTATATATAGTCGTGACCTATAGTGGTGATGGCTGACCCCTCCTGGGGGCACCACTTCTGTCAATGTGTGTGTCCTGCATAATTCTCCCATTCTCTGTTGACTTCTCCTTGCTCAGTGTTCCCAGAATAGTGCACAGATGCAGCAGTGATCAACCCTCATGGGAGCCAATCCTATCAATATCCAGCTGGAAAGGAAGATAACTATCACAAAGATATGGGAAATTTAGTTAGGTCTGGAATTTTAAAAATCACACAGGAGAGATAAACTTGAGCATACTAGTTTCCTAACATATTTTTAGCAGCTGAATCCTTTTTTAAATGAAATGTTATTTGGAAATTCCAATATATAAGACAGTTAAAGAGTGAGTGGGAGATCCATGGTCTAGGTCTACCCTATCCTTAAAGGACCCAAGTCAGCCACATGGAACTCTATGGCTCTATAGAATTCAACTTTAAAATACTGTATTCAGCAATAAGGAGCAATTGTGAGTAATTGAGTAGAGGAATGATATTTTTTTAAAGTGTAATTTTAGGAAATTAATTTGGTAGCAATTTGCAAAAATAATTGAATAAGGAAAAATAGAGTTGAAGAGATTCTAACAGATTGTTGCAGATCTCCTGACTTGAGGTAATAATGATAATGTCTTATCTCTGCATAGTATGTTCTGTTAATTAAAAACACATCACGTACACCCCACAACACTGCCGTGTGATATGCAAGAGGACTGTCATTATCTCCATTTTATATCTGAGGAAGGCTCATAGATAAAAGCTATATGAAAATATGTAGGGGCACCTGGGTGGCTCAGTGGATTAAGCCTCTGCCTTCAGCTCGGGTCGTGGTCTCAGGGTCCAGGGATTGAGTCCCACGTCGGGCTCTCTGCTCAGTGGGGAGCCTGCTTCCTCTTCTTGCTCTGACTGCCTCTCTGCCTGCTTGTGATCTATCTCTCTGTCAAATAAACAAACAAAATCTTTTTTTTAAAGATTTATTTATTTATTTGACAGACAGAGATCACAAGTAGGCAGAGAGGCAGGCAGAGAGAGAGAGAAGCAGGCTCCCTGCTGAGCAGAGAGCCCGAAGCGGGGCTTGATCCCAGGACCCTGGGATCATGACCTGAGCCGAAGGCAGAGGCTTAACCCACTGAGCCACCCAGGTGCCCCCAAACAAAATCTTTTTAAAAAAATTCCATTATGTATATACTCCTTTAAAATATAATTTTTTTCACTAAGGTAGCAATTTTCCAAAGATGGGTTACATGCATTTTAGCCTAAATCAGTACTTCTCTAAGTTTCTCCCATAAAGCACTATTTCCGTGAGTAGTTATTACACAGCTAGAAAAAAATGAGAAGGTTATGATCACTACATTTGGGAACTGAGAAATGCTGGGTCAAATACAGTTAAACAGGCTTCTTTATCTCAGAATTTCCAAGTACCTCAAATATGCTGGTAGGTATTAAAAATCCTCAGGATGAGGACTAGAGTACGCAATGCTTCCCAGCTTGTTGAACTACAAAACTCTTTTCTCCTCTAAGAATCTCATTCCACCACACATTCCAGGAAATGCTGGCCAAAATCATTAGGAGCTGGAATCAAACGTTCTCATTTCTCATAGCTATATAATCAGAGTTATTTTTATATTATATCATGAGATCTTTGGGCAAAATGATGGACAGGACAAACTTCAAAAGCCTGGCTCTTCCCAGCCCCCTTCTGAAACACTTCTTCCAAATCCATAGTGGTCAAAGCCAATTAGCTCAGGGGAGAGAATTTGACCCTAAGAGAGCCCATCTACAAAGGATAGTGATTGCCTGCAGTAAAACTGGATTTGGAGAGCTGAACTATAATTCAGAGAGTCAGCGAGTTGATGATACAAATGGACCCATGAAGCCAAATAGAGGTAGACAAAACAGCAGAGTCACACAAGCAGGCTCATGCTAAGGTAACAGATACAGGAACCCACTTCTGGAGGCTCTCTGAGGTCTAAATGACCTCGACAGCCCCAAACCATGAGTCCCCATTGCCATGTCACCATGATGCTTAGCTGTGCTGTTTTCCCTGGGTGAGGCTGCCCAGAGAGTTGAGATTCCTGTTTTGTTAATTTCCTCATGTATTTTCACAATGAACTCACCTGGAGTAATAACCAGTATAACTGCTACTTGTGAGAATAGCCCAGCTCACACAACTGGAAAACACAGCAGGAAAAATGGTGACTGTTCTCCCTTCTTATTGCTGCCTTAATAATGATGATAATATATAATATAATAAAAGTAATAAAACACATCCCAATTGCCCAGAAGGGAAAGGGAATGCTTCCTGATATCTGCATCTTATCAGCTGGAAGTATTTGGGACATTATTCTAGAGCTTCAGGTTTTTAGCCTATGGGTTGCAATAGGCAGATAAGCTTCAGCATCTTTGTGAATCCTCTGATAGCATACATAAAATTTTGCTTATTTATATTTTTCTGGGGTGAGGTACCATTCATATATTTCTTTAGATACTTCAAGTTATCTGTAACCCAAAAGTTATCTGTAACCCAAAAATAATTAGAGTGGAAAATCTAGGCTTGTTTGTTTTGAACTGTGAGTTCTTTATATAGATCAAATATCTTGACTCTCTGTATTAAAATATTAGGATTTCTTAAAATTTCTCTGAATCCATTCAGCATAACTTTATTTTCCTTGGATCTCTCCCAGCTTGACATTACTACTTTCATCTTAAAAGAATGGGAAAATGTCTCTGTCTAATGCATAAACAAATACACTGAAACAAGGTACAGAGAGTGAAAGTCTCATTTTAAGTTGTAAAGTGACATCTTTTTCTGGCCTCATAATGTCTCATGCCAAGGGTTTCAAGTTGAAAGTACATCCATCTATAATAAAACAATCTATATCTCTGTGCCTGTTTTGTCTCCTTTCCTCTTGCTCAGGTATATACTCTCTTGCTCGCTGTCTCTCTCACCAACAAATATAATTCCAAATTCCAGAGATGTAGGAAGAAAAGGGAAGAGCTAGTGAAGTCACTTTGATAGTGGATAAAAGAATGAAAATCCTTGAAAATGCCAAAAACCCAGCACAAGCTAAAAAATAAAACTATCTTGTGATAGTGTTGAAATCTACCCATAAGGAGAAAGAGCCAGTGCAGTTTTTAAAAATGAATACTAGAATAAAAATCCTTGAAAATGTCAAAAACATGAAAGCTAAAAAATAAAACACTCTCTTATGAATGTGTTAAAATCTGCCCATAAAATAGACATTTTTAATTGAAATTATTATTTTTGTGACTTTGCAATAATGATTTCACATGCTGAGACAGCAAAGCAGACTAAGAAGGTTATGACCTCAATTCAATGAAGAGTTAAACATGGAATCAATGTTGCCTGTGGATACTCAGTAAGATGGCAGCCTGGCAGGATCTGGGACTCTGAGTGTCCTTTTCTCAATCCTGTGGTTAGATCAATGACCCATGCACTTTTCCTGCTTGGTGTCCATCAGAGGAAGGTCAGATAGTAAGAGAGTAAGAGATTTAAGATGAAAAGTCAGCTAAAAGGAGAAGGGCACACAAGAGCTCTTGGTCTCATGAGTTGGTCTCTATTGAATAGTCTAGAAATGTAAATCCTTGTAAAGCTTTCAGGTGAAGGCTCCAAACATGACTTTTATTTCTCTCCTTTTGGATCAAGGACAGTGATTTAAAGGTTTCCATCTTTCCCTGAAACTAATAATACACTATACATTAACTAACTTGAATTCAAATATTTAAAAAATGAGATGTATCACTTTGATTTGCAGATTTTGAACCACCCTTACAGCCCAGGACCAAATCCACTTGGTCGTGGTACTGTTGGATCCTAATGTACTGTTGGATCCTATTGGCTAGTATCTTGGTGAGAAATTTGGCATCCATGTTCATCAGGGATGTTGGTCTGTAATTCTCCTTTTTGGTGGGGTCTTTGTCAGTTTCAGGATCAAGGTAATGCTGGCCTCATAGAAAGAGTTTGGAAGTTTTCCCTCCATTTCTGTTTTTTAAACAGCTTCAAAAGAATAGGTATTAGTTCTTTAAATGTTTGGTAGAATTCCCTGAAAAGCCATCCAGCCTAGGCTCTTGTTTGTTGGGAGATTTTTTATTACTACTTCAATTTCCTTGCTGATTATGGGTCTGTTCAGGTTTTCTATTTCTTCCTGTTTCAGTTTTGTAATTTGTAAGTTTCTAGGAATGCTTCTATTTCTTCCAGACTGTCAAATTTGTTGGCATATAGTTGCTCATAATATGTTCTTAAAAGTGTATTTCCTTGGTGTTGGTTATGATTCTCTCCTTTTTCACTCATGATTTTATTAATTTGGGTCCTTCTCTTTCCTTTTTGATAATTCTGGCCAGGGGTGTATTGATCTTATTAATTCTTTCAAAGAAGCAGCTTCTAATTTCATTGGTCTATTCCACTGTTCTTTTGGTTTCTACTTAATTGATTTCCACTCTAATCTTTATCATTTCTCTTATCCTGTTTGGTTTAGGCTTTATTTGCCATTCTTTCTCCAGCTCCTTTAGGTGTAAGGTTAGTTTGTATATTTGAGGCTTTTTCTAATTTCTTGAGAAAGGTTTGTATTGCTTTATACTTCCCTCTTAGGACCACCTTTGCTGCATCCCAAAGGTTTTGAACAACTGTTTTTCATTTTCATTTGTTTCCATGAATTTTTTAACTCAACCATCAGAAAGGTTGAATACTTACCATTTACATCAATGTGGATGGAACTGGAGAGTATCATGCAGAGTGAAATAAGTCAATCAGAGAAAAAGAATAATCATATGGTTTCACTCATATGTGGAATATAAGAAACAGCGCAGAGCATCATAGGGAAAGGAAAGAAAAACTGAATGGAAAGTCATCATTCAGGGAGAAAAATCATAAGAAACTCTTAACTATTAAGAGAAACTCTTAACCCTCAGGACAAACTGAGGGTTGCTGGAGGGGAGGTGGTTGGGGGATGGGGTAATTTGGTGATGGGCATTAAGTAGGACACATAGCATGATGAGCACTGGGTGTTAATGCAACTGATGAATTATTGAACTCTACCTCTGAAACTAATGATTGTAGTATATGTTGGCTAATTGAGTTTACATTAAAAAAAAGATTTGCATGTTCTAATTCTTGCCGTATTAACTCTTACTTGAAAATGTAGTCACTTTGTGTAGAGAGCAGGAGTAAATAGATATTTTCAAGGATTAAAACTATATAAGGGTTCAACTTTTAAAAACACATAGAAATACAACAATGGACTTATTAAATTCCCTTGACAATGTGTAGGGCAAAAATAATCTTGTGAAGGAACCTAAATTATGTTATTCCCATTTTTCCTTCTTTTTAAAAATTTTGAAATGTAACAAACATACTGAAATGTGCCTAAAATGTTACAGTTGTGTGGCATTCCATTGTGAGACTATGCCATAGTTTATTTATCCCTTTTCCTGTAAATTGATTGGGTTATTTCCACAAAGACTTGCTTGCATAAGGAATGCTGCTGTGAGAATTCTTACATAAGTCTTTTGGGGCACATAAACATGTATTTCTGTAGGGTATATACCTAGAAATGGAATTGCTGGGTAACGAAAGTATGTGTATCTTTATTAAATACTGCCAAACCTTTTCCAAAGTAGTTATACCATGCTTAGACCTTTCTGTTTTTAATTATTATAATGGTGTACCCAAGTCACATGGTTAAGGACTATATGCACCTGGTTTTCCTGGCAAGAATAGGTTGGTAAATTGGTTTGGAAACAATTCTTTTTGCCAACTTTTGTTTTTCTTGATTAAATTTCCCCAGGGGTACACTACTTCACACATTATTTCTCTTGCCTTTGCCATGATAATAATACAGTTATTTTTTAAAGCAACCTTTGACCTGTGTCAGTATAGCTATATGCATGTTGGGATTAGGGCACCAAGAAGAAAGCCAGTATCAGGGAAACAATTTGCATAGGAATAATTTCCCTTGGGCCTAAAGCATCTATATTAAAGCTTCTGTGATGTGTAGTACAATCTGGTTTTTTTTTTATTCTTTTTTTAAGGCTATTTAAGTGATGCCAATGTAACAGAATGACTTAACACTGTTAAATGCCAAACTGGGATTTCAAATACCAATGTTTTCTTCTTTAAAGTTGGATCCCTCCAGGATATTATGAAGATGCAAGCATCTTCACAGCAGTCTGTCACCTTGTGGCTCCAGAAATTGAGAGCTCATCATGTTCATGGATCAGCACCATTTTTACTTATTAATATTTTTAGTGACTGCCTATAAATCAGGCGCAAAGTAAAGGACTTTTAAAAATAGCCTTCTCAGTCTATTCAGGCTCAATGCATTCTGCTGAAAGGAATTGTTGATATCAGCATCTTCCCCTTTTTCCTTCCTCCTTGCTGGCCTCTCTCTGGATATGGGATGCACCTGTGTCTGATCCAGGCCAACCAAGTTCTCCAAAGACTTACCATTGCTGGCCTTGTCTTCTGCAAAACTCTTGAGGTAACCATTATCTTAGTCTTTCATCCAAAAAAGGGTTCTAATAATTCAAAGTTAGGAGCCAGATTCTGGCTTGTGGCTAAGTTTTAGCCCAGCTTACCTAGCTCTGAACAACAAAGATATCTCCCATTATATGAAGTAAATTATTTGCATGCTAAAAAGGAAGGCAAAATGGTCTGGACAGTGACTATTGTAACAATTATATAGTATTAAGTGTTTAAGAGGACACACACACCAATGTATTTGCAAATTTGTCATTTTATATTAATGATACAGTCCCTGACCTTAAGGAGATTGAAATATAATTCAGGAGACATACATATGTCTCCTGAATATATATATATATATATATATATATATATATATATATATGAATAATTAAAGAGCAAGTGCTGGATGTATAGCACAGGGTAACAGGACTTTGCGATTCAGACAAGGATTAACTCCACAAAGTCAGAGACTGAAATGAAGACCAGAAGGGAGTTTGAAGGAGTTTGGACAGGCAGAAAGAGTGTAGGGAAAAGCACCCATGAAATGTGATGATGGCATGTGAAAAAGGCAGAGAGGCCAGAATTATATGGCTAGATCATGTTTGGGAGAAATGACACTAGCTACCCAGATGTGGAGACCCATCCAGGGGGAGTTTACATACCAGGTGGAGAAATGGCAAGGAGGTGCCACATAGTTTTCTGTACCTCACAGATTAATGATGGGAGTGACTTCTAGAAAGATGAGCCCATCACAATTAATATCTGATGATGGACAGGCAAGGAAAAATATTCTGGCCTCACTGAAAGATAACTAGTTAAAGACTTACATCGCCACATGCAGTTGAGCAGATGGCGTATGATAATATAAAATGGCACCCAGTAGAGCTGTGCATGTACAACCTGAAAGAAGTTTTGTTTAGAGACAGAGAAGAATTGGAGAGTAAAGAGCCATCTCATCTGCCATGAGAATTGTAGTATTTGAGTTTTATGAAATGTCCCCACAAATCAACAAAACTATATATGTACATTAGAACTTAAACTATATATACATTGACATTAACATTTTAAAAATATTTTTTGACTTCCATACAAATGCTTGTATAAGAATATTCATAGAAGCATTACTCACAATAGCCTAAGACTAGAAACAATGCCAAAAACCCATCACCAGGTGAATGAATAACAAATTGGACTACATCCATGCAATGGAACAATATCCTGCAACAAAAAGGAAGGAATTACTCATATACCCAGCTACCTGGATATATTTTGCAGATGATATGTTGAGCAAGAGAAGCAATGCAAAAAGAGAATACACTGTGTATGTAATTTTATTCATATAAGAAAAAATGCTTACTAATCTATAGAGACAGAAAGCAGATCAGAAGTGACCTAGAGGCCAGAAGTAGAAGGAAGGGCAGCAAAAGTGCGTAAGGAAACTTTTGGGAGTGATAGAAAAAGTCTTTATCATAATCATGGTGGTTTCAGGAGTGTATCTGTTTAAAATTCAATGAATTATACACTTTAAAGATGTGCAGTTAACTCATAGCACACTAAAGTCAATTAAAAAGAGAGGCCAAGGGGCACCTGGGTGGCTCAATTGGTTAAGCATCTGCCTTCAGCTCAGGTCATGATCCCAGGGTCCTGTGATTGAGTCACAAGTCAGGCTCCCTGCTCAGCAGGGAATCTGCTCTCTCTCCTTCCCACTTGTGCTCTCTCTCACTATCTCTGTCTCTTTCAAATAAATAAATAAAATATTAAAAAAATAAAGAGGGAGGCCAAAATTCCAAATATTTTCTTTAAAATATTATATTGTTGGGGCACCTGGGTGGCATAGTTGGTTGGGCTTCTGACCCTTGCTTTCTGCTCAGGTCATGAACTTGGGGTCAAAGTATTGACCCCTGCATAGGGCGCCACACTCAGCATGGAGTGTGCTTGAATTTCTCTCTCTCTGTCCCTCCCCATGCCTGGTTTGCTCTCTCTCTCTCTCTCTCTCAAATAAATCTTTTTTTAAAAAATTATAGGGGTGGGGCGCCTGGCTGGCTCAGTGGGTTGGGCCGCTGCCTTCGGCTCAGGTCATGATCTCAGGGTCCTGGGATCGAGCCCCACATCGGGCTCTCTGCTCAGCGGGGAGCCTGCTTCCTCCTCTCTCTCTCTGCCTGCTTGTGATCTCTCTCTGTCAAATAAATAAATAAAATCTTTAAAAAAAAAAAATTATAGGGGTGCCTAGGTGGCTCAGTCAATTAAGTAGTCAGCTCTTGACTTTCATTCAGGTCATGACTTCATGGTCCTGGGATCAAGTCCTGCATCAGGCTCTGTGTTCAGTGGTGAGTTTGCTTGAGGATTCTCTCTCCCTCTCTCTCTGCCCCTCCCCCTGCTTGTCCATGCTCTCTCTCTGTCTCTAAACTAAATAAATAAATCTTTAAAAATTATATTGTCGGAGTTATTAATGGTGACTTTTTAGTTTTTAATCTTTCAATGTATTTTTAAAAGATTTCAATGTTCTAGTTCTTGCCTATTAACAACTTTTGCTTGAAAATATAATTACTTTGGAGAAAAGAAGAAAACAGATATTAATAGGAATCAGGAAATCAAAGGCAATTGAATTATAAGAAATAAAAAATTATTTTCCCATTCATATTACCTGATTTTATATTTTAAAGTGCAAACACATTCAGAAATCTCATTAAAAATTTATTGTCATTACTTCATCTGATCGTTTCCTGATATCATAGAAAGTCAAACTGAATCAATAAACTGGATCATTTCCCAGTTTTTCTCTTATTAGGTATTTGCTGAGTCTGCAGAAAAATCAGTCATGGCTTAGCTCCAGTGAATGAATTGACAGCTTGTGACACACTTGTCATAGGAACAAGGCAAACTGACAGGCAAACTTTAAAGGGCCTCATTCATATGGGATGGAAGCAGCTTTCTTTCTTCATGATAATCTTTTCTTTTTCTCTTCTGGAGGATGAGCCAATTACAGTTATAGCTCAACAGGAAGGGGGTCTGACATGTTTGATCATAAAGATATTAATAACCATTCTACTAGTGATTCTCTGTGGTTTGGTCATATCAATTATTAATTTGTAAAGTGTGAGTCTGTTATTTCTTACTGAAAAGCTGGCTGCCCAGATTGGTACACAGTGGAGCAAAGGAAGAGGGTGGCTAAGTAAGGGACTGTCACTTTAGCATTATCAATATATCAGACCCTTGTTTGGAAAAAACTGCCACTTGGAAAATGTTTCACTTTCACGCATTCAGCTGGTACCATCCAGGACCTCAGCCTTAGACCTTTTAAACATACTAATTGTTAGGTCCATTATAATGCATTTAGAGCAAAGGTTCTCAATGTTGGCTGCACTTGTAAATCGCCTGAGGAGATTTTTGAAAATATTAAGGCTGAGCCCCACCCACCAGAGATTCTAACTTAATTGGTCTGGGATGAGGCCCAGGCAAAGATATTTTTGAAAAGCAATTCAGGTGTTTCAAATACGCAGCCAAGCTAGAGCACTACTGACTTAGAAGCAGGATAGTGTTTTTTAAGTCCTCTAAATAAATGCAATATATGGAAGTTTTTACAGTCCACATTAATTCAAAAAGGCTTTGAAATTGATCCCAAAAATATATTCATCCAGGGCACCTGGGTGGCTCAGTTGGTTAAGCAACTGCCTTCAGCTCGGGTCATGATCCTGGAGTCCCAGGATCAAGTCCCACATCAGGCCCTCTGCTCATCAGGGAGCTGGCTTCTCCCTCTGCCCCTCGCCCCTTTCATGTTCTCTCTCTGTCTCTCAAATAAATAAAATCTTTAAAAAAAATATATATATTCAACCAAAGATGAATTTCATCTGAAAATTATAATTAAATAAATGGAAATTAAAACAAGAGCAAGGTACCATTTTTCCCTATTGGTGAAAGTTTAAAAGATTGATGATATCCAGTGGTGATGAGAATGCACGGAAATGGTAATACTGATACAAACAGAGGAGTGAAAATTGGTGCCAGTTTCCTGGAGGGCAATTTAGCAACACCTATCAAAATTTTCAAGTCCTATACCAATTGGTCTAGCAATTTCTGCCAAAAATTCACTTGTAAATTTTCACCAAGATCCAAGGTTAGGAATATTAACAGCAAAAAAATTTTAATAGTGAAAAACTAGGGGAAACCAAAGTGTCCATCATTCAGAGAATTGATTAAGCAAATTATGATACATTAATAATATGGAATACTATGAAGACATTTACTCCGACTATATATACTGTAAATACGGATACCAAAAGATGTCCAGGATATATTACTAGGTGAAATATTAGATATATTATTATAATATTAGGTATTTGACATATAGATATTAGGTGAAAAAAAGATACAGAAAATTATGTAGACCGTGATCTCTTTTGTGTATATTTAAATAAATGTAACTTTAAAATTTTTAAAAAATTATTTTTATTTTTTTAAGTTTTTATTTTAATTCCAATTAGTTAACATAGTATTATATTAGTTTCAGGTGTACAATATAATAATTCAGTAGTTCCATACATCACCCAGTGCTCATCACAAGTACACTCCTTAATTCCCATCACGTATATTGCTATAAACATAGGGGCTCGGGACGCCTGGGTGGCTCAGTGAGTTAAAGCCTCTGCCTTCGGCTCAGGTCGTGATCCCGGGTTCCTGGGATTGGGCCCCACATCGGGCTCTCTGCTCTGTGGGGAGCCTGCTTCCTCCTCTCTCTCTCTCTGCCTGCCTCTCTGCCTACTTGTGATCTCTGTCAAATAAATAAATAAAATCTTTTAAAAAAAATAGGAGCTCATATATCCTTTTGAATTAGTGTTCTTGTATTCTTTGGGTAAATACTCAGTAGTCTGATTGCTGGATTGTAAGGTGGTTCTATTTTAACTTTTTGAGGAACTCCATACTCTTTTCCACTGTGGCTGTGCCAGTTCGCATTCCCACCAACTGTGCACAAGTGTTCCTTTTTCTCCACATCTTCACCAATACCTGTTGTTTCTTGTGTTGTTGATGGTAGCCATTCTGACAGGTGTGAGGTGATAGCTCGTGGTAGTTTTGATTTGCATTTCCCTGATGATGAGTGATGTTGAGCATCTTTTCATGTGTCTATTGGCCATCTGAATGTCTTCTTTGGAGAAATGTCTGTTCATGTCTTCTGCCCATTTTCTAATTGGACTATTTGTTTTTTAGGTGCCATGTTCTGTAAGTTCTTTATATATTTTGGACACTAGCCTTTTATCACATATGTCATTTACACATATCTTCTCCCATTCTTAGGTTGCCCTTTAGATTTGTTGATTGTTTCCTTCATTGTGCAGAAGCCTTTAATGTTGATATAGTCTCAGTAGTTTATTTTTCCTTTAGTTTCCCTTGCCTCAGGAGACGTATATAGAAAAATGTTGCTAGGGCCAATGTCAAAGAAGTTACTGTCTGTGTTCTGTCCTAGGATCTATATGGTTTCAGGTCTCACATAAGTAAATGTAACTTCAAATAAATGTTCACAGATGCATGTTTTTTCTTTGAAGAAAATGTAGTTATCTTCAGGGAAAATGGACTTTAGGATAAATGGGAAAATTTTATTTTTGTTTTATACCTTTCTAAACAGTTTGAATTTTCTAACCAATTACATGTAGTAGAGTAATAACTCCATGTATATATTATATAGAATATAGTGATATAGTTATATTACATGTCACTGGAGTTACCTAGATGGTGAAGTAATGTTCTATTTTTTTCTTTATAATATAAACTTTGTAAAGTAAGAAAACCAGGAATAAAGGTTAGAAAAATACAATAAAAGTGTGAGTAATTTTGAAATCAAAATACACGTCTTAAGCTCTCTGTAACTACTGACATGTGACCGCACATTTGGCTCTGATCTTTCTCATAGCCAATAAAATAAAGGAAATATCATCAGATCAAATATATGACTCATAGTGCCTGCAAGATAATAATATATCATGGAAGAATCCCAGAAATTCATGAAACTTCAGTGCAAATTTTTGGGTGGATCTTTAAAAAGAGAATACTACATGGGATTACAGTCAATAGTTATTCATGAAAAATTTGGAAATTTGGATCTATCTTATTGAAGATAAAACAATAACAGAACTTCAGTTGCTGACCCTTTCTGCTGAGATAGTAGTGTTCTTCATTGCAACAAATGACCTCTTCAGCTACAATTGCTCCTGATCACAGACATCATAAATTGCCTTGGCAATGCTGAGCTGTAGTGCCAGACTACCACCTTACTATCCTCAGAAACCAGACACTTTCATGGCCACCTTCCCCAGAAAACAGATCCCCTTTGATCTCTTAGAAACCAAAGTATCCTGCATGACTGTTTAACTGATGAAGCTGAGGTCATGTCACTGTCACTGCAAAGAAACTTGGGAAAATGGGACCTGTCTCATCATGTGATAGGTTTTCCCCAGTATGAGGGCAGGACATTCATGAGATGCATGCTGGTCAAAAAAAGGACACATGCCTACCACGATTCCAAAGCAGATCCATGGTGAGGGTCAAAGAGCATGCAGTATCTAAGATGATGCTTTGCATTATGCTTCTTGTTTTGTTTTCAGGAAATTCTACTTACACTTTGTCTTTACTGAAATATCTTTATCAGTTCCAACACTCGATCATACAAACATGTAAACTAATATGAGCTAAAGGTTTGAGCATGCCTTCTTCTTACAGTCCCAGGTGCTGATAGGCTTTTAAACAAATAAAAACAAATTAAAATTCAGCATGAAATGAAATCTGGAAATAGACCAAATACCTTTCAAGTGGGAAATTGATAAGCAAACTGTGGTACAATATACAATGATATATAGAAATGAGCTACTTATATATGCATTAATATAGAAGAACTTCAAAAACATAATGCTAAATGAAATAAGCCGGACTGAAAAGGCTGCCTACTGTGTGATTCCATTTATTACATTCTTACAAAAGCAAACCTAGAAGGACAGAAATTAGATGGGTGGCTGTGAGTGGACTGAGGAGGGTAGAAGAGCCTGACTACAAAGGGGCTTGGGAGAATTGTGGGGATGCCTAAAGGGTTTTGTATCTTGATTGCGGTGGTGATTACCTGACTGTAAACACTTGTTAAATCTCACAGAACTGCCTACCTAAAAGCGTGAATCTTACTGCATATATGTTTTACCTTAATTTTTTTAATGGGGGGAAAAATCAATGAATATACCTGCATTCACTTTTCCAGCCAATATTTACTAATCACCTACTACGTGCTGGATACTCTTAAATGATGATATATTTTATCAAACTAATCCCAATGTATATAATGTATTACAAATAATCTAAATTACTCTCCCAATTCCTTAAACTTGATTTGCAGCCAAAAACAATGCATGAAAAACTTCAGCAGTGGTGGGAAGTGGTGGCAAGTAGTGTCTTTAATCCATAACTGACAAACTACTGAAGTCTGGTGTGAAGACATATTGCAGCCAATGGATTTGACACCCGCCAAGCACCAATTTAGAAAATCATTTTTAGGTGATAATTGGCTGTGTGAAACTCACATTTTGGTGCACAGAGGCCTGGAATTTCTGTGGAAAGAACTGTGGAAGGAAAATAGTGAGGGAGGTTGGGGGCAGTCTGAAGTAGTGAGGTGGAGAAAGCAGAGCATTGACCTGTGAGGTCTGTAGATGTTACTAGTTCTTCTGACGTGGTCAAGTTCACTTTGCCTTCCTGGACTTGATTTCCTTATCCATAAAATGAATGAATAGGAAAAGCCAGAAAAGCACTGAGTATACAATGTAGAGCTCTTCCACTAATCACCTCTGTGGCATTGGACAGGTTGGCCTCTTGGGCTTTACTTTTTATTATATTAAATGACAGGTTTAATGGCTGCACAACAATGTTAATACTACTGAACTGTACACTTAAAATAGTTAAAATGGTCAATTTTATGTTTTGCATATATGTACTGCAATAAAAAATATTTTTCAATTGAAAAACAGATTTAGACAAAATGACCTTTTGGGTATTGCAGTTTGATATTTCCTCCTTTCTCTTGGCTCCAAATTCCTTAACAAAGCCATCCATGGGGCATGCAGAACCTGGGCAAATGTTTTTTTGTAGGGCCCTTGTCTATATAAACAATTTGAATCACTGAAAATCAGCTTGTTGGCACCATCCTGGCAACCTAATCTCATGTGATCCCACACAAGAAATACTGCACCTGCCAGCAAGAGCAATCTGCTTGCCAGACTGCCATTCTGAAACCAAGGCCTGGCCTTGGGGCTGAAAGACAGTCCTATAGTATGGGTCCTGTGGCATATGGTCAACTTTACACATGGCGTAGAAGATACAGCACACTCTGAAGGACAGAAACAGAGAGTCTGTGCAGGTCCCACTCTGGGCTCTGTGTGTCCCACCCAATGTGGCACTCTCATATCCATTTGGCCTGAAACACCAGAGCAGGGCTTAGAAAATTTTGAAGGAAGCCCTACAAAGCACAGAGCCGCTGAGGCATAAGCCCAAGCTTGGGACAGGGCAGTTGGGGATAGGGGTGGGAGTGTTGAGTGAATTTGTCCATGCCTAAGGCTGCTGTAACAGGTACTTCTTAATTTGTTTTATAAACTCTGTCTGATCTGTCAACAATGATTCTCATCCTTGGACCATAGCACACATAAAGTTTCTCTACTCAGAACACAGGTTGCTGCCCTTGGAGAATCTTGCAGATATGTTAGGGGGCTTTCCTGAGAGCTCATTTGCCATGGTATGGTGCGTATGTCATCTATGGACTCATGAATTCAGAACAATTTCATTAGGACAGCACAATGCTTCAAGGGTTAGACCATGCCATTATCCTGGGAACTAAAGGGAGCATGAAGCATGGGATATTCTGCTTTGTTAGACTGAGTCCAAGATGGTTTCTAAGCTTGCTACTTTGCAGCATTTCCTGTAAGAGAACAGAAGTCCAAATGAGAAGCAAATAATTATAATAGGAGGTCTTCTCTGTCAAGCACCATGAATGGACAAGACACTTAAGAGAAAGAACTAATGACAGGGTTATGACTACAAAACTTAACCACAGACACACCTTATAATCTGCCCCTCCAAAGACAGGGGTCAAGGAGGGACTTTGGTGACCTCTTATATCTACTCTACTGTTTGAAACAGCTCAAAAATTAAAGGAGAGATGCCTCACCCACGGAAGTACTGAGAAAATAGTGTGGGTGATTTCTGAGACTAAGAGGATTTGCTGAAAATCCTTTCTAACCAATGTCTACCTCTATAGTTGATTCTGGACTGGTAAAGAATGGGAAGTTTCTCCTATTTGCTCCAAATTTCCCTAAAAGAAAAGTTCTAAAGCATTTGTTCCACAGCTGGTATTTCTACCTCTGTCCCCATATAAAACAATCAAGAAAGATTAACAGGCTTCCTGATGCTTTCTCTGTGCCCTCTGCTTGGAAATGAACTATTTCAAGTCTATAACTTCCTTTAGAATGAGACAAAAGCTATGGGCCTCCTCCCCAGAAGAATGCACATAAGCGCACACACAACATTTTCCACACAATTTTAGTGAATTCAGAGACCCACCTGCAACCTGTCCATGTACCCTAAGGGATCTGTGCTCTAGAAAATACTAAAAATGTAATTTGTTTCAAAAAAGAGCTTTGGCTATAGCTGCACTGATTGATGAATCCCCAGAAATATGGGCAGTGGTTCTTAGGCTAGAGATTTGTGAAAATTTCAAGGAAGGAGTGAAGTCAGTAGCTATAGAAATGGGCATAATGGTAGTATCTAGTTCTGTGATTGTGACACTATTCTTCCTAAGTAAGGTGGCCTGATAAAAGACCAGATAAGCAGTTAAATTTGAATTTCAGATAAACAAATTCTTAGGATCAGTATGTCCCATGTAATATTTAGGATATTATCTTAGTCCCTTTAGGCTGCTATAACAGAATATTGGAGACTGGGTGGCTTAAACAGTAGACATTTATGTTTCACAGTGCTGGAGTCTGGGAAGCCCAAGATCAAGCCACTTGTGGATGTAGTATCTGGTGAGGGCTCGCTTTCTGCTTCATATATGAACATCTACCCACCATGTCCTCACATGCTGGAAGGACTAAGGGAGCTCTCTGGTGTCACTTTTATAAGAGCGCTCATTCCATTCATGGGGACTCTACCATTATGACCTAATCGCCTCCAAAGGCCCTACTTCTAAACACCATCACACAGGTCTTTAGGATTTGGCATGTACGTTTCAGGGGAATACAAATATTCAGTCCATTACTGATAGACTTATGCTAAAAACTAACGTAATATATTATATTATATAATGTAAAATTATATAATATAAATATATAATAAAGTATTATATATTTTATATATAATATAAAAACAAACATAATATATAATATAATATATTAGTTTTTAGCATAAGTATTTATATATAATTTATATTAGTTTTTAGCATAAGTATATGTATAATATAATATATAAATATATAACATATAAATACAAACATTGTTTATATGATGTTCAAATTTAACTGGATGTTCTCTACTTTGATTTGGCAAATCTGCAACCCTACTCCTGGTCATTTCTACTTTGGCAGTTTTCTCCATCTTGGACTTGTTATTCTTCTGTTCTGTGTGTTCGTCTTGAAAAAGGCCTTTCTTCTCCCTCATTTCTAGATGTACCTTAATTTGATCAAGCACTGACAAGAACCTAGTAATGTTTGTTTTTATCATCACTCTCTCTTTACAGTACAGGAATATCGCTATTCTCTGTGTATGCACATGCATGAGGGAGAGAAGGAGAAACAGAAGTGATTGAAGAATTACTATTTGGGGGGCACCTGTGTGGCTCAGTCATTAAGTGTCTGCCTTCGGCTCAGGTCATGATCCTGGAGTCCTGGGATCGAGCCCCACATCGGGCTCCCAGCTCCACAGGAAGCCTGCTTCTCCCTCTCCCACTCCCCCTGCTTGTTTTCTCTCTCTCACTGTGTCTCTTTATGTCAAATAAATAAATAAAATATATTTTTAAAAGATGTTATTTATTTATTTGGCAGACAGAGATTACAAGCAGGCAGAGAGGCAGGCAGAGAGAGAGAAAGAGAAAGGGAAGTAGGCTCCCTGCTGAGCAGAGAGTCCCATGTAGGGCTTCATCCCAGGAACCTGGGATCATGACCTGAGCCAAAGGCAAAGGCTTTAACCCACTGAGCCACCCAGGTGCCCCATAAATAAAATATTAAAAAAAAAAAATTACTGTTTTATAAAAAAGAAGAAGAAGAAGAGAGAGAGGGAGAGAGAGAGAGGCAAACCAAAAAAAACAGACTCTTGGGGCACCTGGGTGGCTCAGTCAGTTAAGCATCTGCCTTTAGCTCAGGTCATGATCTCAGGGTCTTGGGATTGAGCCCCACATTGGGCTTCCTGCTCAGCAAAGAGTCTGCTTCTACCTCTCCTTCTGCCCCTCCCCCAACTCATGCATGTGCTCTCTCTTTCTCTCTCTCTCCTAAGTAAATAAATAAAATATTTTTAAAACCCAGACTTATAAAGAACAAACTGAGGGTTCCTGAAAGGGAGGTGGACAGGGGGATGGGTTAAATAAGTGATGGGGATTAAGGAGGGCACTTGTTGTGATGAGCACTGGGTATCATTATATGTAAGTGAGGAATTACTAAATTCTATGCCTAAAACTAGTATTACATATGTTAAGTATGTAATTCTAGCTACTTAACATATTGTTTGGAACTGGAATTTAAATAAAAACTTAGAAAAAGAATTACTATTTTAAGGGACATTTAGCTAGCTCAGTCAGTAGAAAATGTGGCTCTTGATCTCAGGGTTGTGAGTTCAAGTCCCACATTGGGTATAGAGATTACTTAAAAATAAAATATTAAAAAAAGAGTTACTATTTTAAAATAAACATGCTTTGAAAATGAAGTCTAACCATCAGTGACTGCAGAAAGTGTTAGTAATATAACTAGAATGCAATTAAGACAGGGAAGTGACTTCTTATAATAGGGAAAAATTCTTGAGATTTATAGAGAGTCACCCAATACTGTCAATGGGAGCTAACTCTTTTTGAAAAATCAGATTAGTTTAGGAGAATTGCTAGTTGCTAATGCCAATATCCATTCTTTCCTTTTTCTTTAAAAACCTTGATCTCTGATTTTGGTTGAGGCAACAGTGTGTCTGGCTAAAAGACACATTTCCAACATCTTTTGCAGCTGGCTTAGCCATATGACACCCTGGCCAATGATACATAATGGAAAATTATTGGGCATTTCTGGGAAATAGTCGCTTTTCTGATACAGGCGCTAACTTTTCATCCTTGTTTTTGCCCACAGAGCAGAAATAAGGCTGTGGTGGCATAGTCATCTTGAGATCATGAAGCAACCATGAACATGAAAGCCATGTGCTTTGAATGGCAGATCAGATAGGAAAAGGGCATCTGGGACATAGACAACTGTGGTAGGCATTGCTCTACACCTGCCTGCATCCCATTTAAGACTGAAGTCTTTGATCCCAGCTGCTGAGGCTGTTGATAGCTGATGTCCCTTGCTGGGAATTGCCCTCAGCTGAAGACAAACATCTCACCCCTAGTCATGCCCCTTTCTTGCAGGTGGGCAGCCTGCATCCAATGACTGATTGATGAATGAGTAGAAAGGCCCATTCCCTGACCCCAATTTGGAAAAGCTCTGAAGGGCCAGCTTCAGAATTTCCCATGTGATTAGCTGAGAATTTTTTGTGACCACACCACAATCCAACTTCTTCCTCTTACCTAATTCTGCTGCCTTTCTTACCCAAAAGGTATTAGTACCAAGCACACTCCTCAATAAACTTCCTCCATTCAGTCTCCATAGCAGAATTCACTCTTCAGGAGAAGCTGAACTGCAATGATGACATTGCACAGCTGCTATATGCCAGCCTATCTCTGGAGTTCTTGATAACAAGATAGTTTAAATAATTGGATAAGCCCCAGCAGCTGTATTTCACAAATATCCCCTCCAAAGCAATGCCTGTCAGAAACAGAGGAGTATTTTATATCTTGAACTGGGCTTCAAAGTCTGAATGAAGAACTGGTTCACAATACTTGGCTTGGGTTGCTGAAGGCAAAGGATTGAGGAGAAAAAAAAAAAAAACAACTCCCATCTGATTCATCCTTTTGAATAAGAATGAGAAAGAGCCATTCCCTAAGGCAGGGCCTTGACCTCTCTCACTGGAAGAGTAATGAAGAATGAACTCCAAAGAGACTTAGCTAGATTGAAACACAAATATTAGCTCTATGGAAGCATGTAGCTCTCTTTGTCAAAACTAGACGGAGGTACAAGAAGGGTTTGTCAGCCTAGCCCAGAGCAAACTATTCCAGCACTAAAAATTTAATGTTCAAGTATGGATTTGTGTTGCTCTTGACAAACTCCTCAGACATCATTAGCTCCAGAAAATTTTGATAAGAGATGTTAAATCAGGAAGACTTTATCATAGGCACCAAAAACAAAACACAAAAGTAAAAAATCAAACAAAAAACACCTAGAAATGAATAAAAAGTAAAAATGGAGACAAAACAGTGAGCCCATGAAAGGAAGACCAGCATCATCAGTCACCAGGGAAACACAACTCAGAACCACAGTAAGATAGCACTTCACACCCACCAGGATGGCTAAAATCAAAACAGACAGTAACAAATGTTGACGAGGATGCTCAGTGACTGAACCACTCATACACTTCTCATGGAAATGGGAAATGGTGCAGCTACTTTGGACATCAGTCTGCCAGTTTCCCAAAAGGTGAAACACAGAGCTACCATTTGGGGTCATTTTACTAACCAACAGAAATTAAAAATAGATCCACACAAAATCTTAGTGTTCATAGCAGCATTATTCGTAATAGCCCCGAAAAGTAGAAACAACTCGAATATCCATGCACTGATAAATGGATAAACAAAGTATGGTAAATCCACACTACTGGAAATTATTTGACAGTAAGAAGGAATGAAGAAGTAACACCTGCTACTACATGAATAAAGTCTGATATCATTATGCTGAGTAAAAGAAAGTGGACACAAAACCACATACAGTATGATTCCATTTCTATGAAATGTCCAGAGAAACAAATTTACAGAGACAGAAAGCCAGCAGCTACGAGGGGACAAATGGGGTAAGGGTAAGTGCTAACAGGCATGGAGTTTCCTTTTGGGCTAATGAAAATGTGGAATAATGGTGATGGTCACATAGCTCAGAACATACTAAAACCACTGAACTATTTTACAAGGTGAATTATATACCATGTGAATTATATCTCAATACAGCCCTATTTTATTAATGGAAAAAAATGGAGGGAAATTATTTCCCTTCTTTCCCCAGTGAATGGAATATAATATTAAGTATACCCTCAATCATCATAAAATTTAAAGAAAATGAAGTATAGGTGAAACCAACAGTAACTCAAGATCTCTTGAGACTATAGAAAACCTGAAATTAGTATTCTTTCTAGTGTCTCATTTGATGCATTATACCTATGTTGTTTAAGGTGAAGCCGAAAAATGTAAAATCAGAAAAATCAGAAGGCAGTCCTGAGGGCTTAGTCAGTCCTCACCTATGGTCATTGCATCATTACTTGTAGATTTCTATCTTCTTTTTCTCTGTGTGTGTGTGTGTGTGTGTGTTTTAATTAGTACAGTTGACTCTTCAAATAAGACAGTCATTGACATGAAAATGAGAAGTATATACTTGGTCCATGCAGCTTTTGACTGTAAAGAGAGTTCCCAAAGTAATTTAAATATAATGGCTTCTCAGACATTTGCTTGTCTGGAGACTGGGGTAATGACAGGAGAAGTACATCTATCATATCATGAAAATCCTAGCAAAAGCAGGAATTCAAGTTTTAATTTGTATACCTGGAACTTCTAGTATGTCTTTCCTTTCCCATTTGTCTGCTTTACCAGACCTGTACTATATTGAAAATGACCACATTTGGCACAATGATTGCAGTCCTTAAATTTAATGTAGTTGTATAATAAAATAGTACAAATCACTTTATACTCAGGCTAATGGATTGGTCCAGAGACCTTCAAGGACAAAAACAGGGAGAAATGAGGTTGCTAAGAGAGTGAATGTCTGTGGAATTTTCTTAGACCTAGCTTTCCAAAGCATGGGCATCTTTCTTCCTTAGGATGTGTGGGCTCCTTTCTTGCTTAGTAGTAGAATCCCAATTTTCACCAGAGCAACAATGTACGCTGTTTAAAAAGAAAATACAAAAAGTACACTTCCCAGCTTCCCTTGCACCCAGCAGTGACACATGACGGTTCTGAGAAGGAGTTTGGGAGAGTTTAGGATGAGGAATGGACATTTTTAACCAAACGGTATATCTAGGACCTTATCAAATGTGTTTTGCTTGGCCCACAGAAATTTCTTTTTAAATTGAATTGAATAGATTCTCATAAAAACTCAGATTTCTAGATTCTTTTTTAAGAATCATGAAATGTGGGGGCACCTGCGTGGCTCAGTGGGTTAAGCCTCGGCCTTTGGCTCAGGTCATGATCTCAGGGTCCTGGGATCGAGCCCCGCATCAGGCTCTCTGCTCAACAGGGAGCCTGCTTCCCCCTCTCTCTCTGCCGGACTCTCTGCCTACTTGTGATCTTTCTCTCTGTCAAATAAATAAATAAAATCTTAAAAAAAAAATCATGAAATGTGATCCATCTTGCATTTCCATGTTGCAATAATAGGCTGCAACTTAATAACAACATGTCCACTTCTTCCTACTCTCTTCCTGCCTGCTGTACTCCACTTGTCTCCAGCTAGACCCCAAGACCTGACCTTTACTGCCCACCTGCATGCACTTACTCACTAACCTTTGTCCCACATTTTTCCTTGAGCTCTTCTTTCCAGCTTATCTTTTAACTCGGGCAAATGGAAAGTGAAATCACCCTTGAAGCAATGAGCAGCCGCCCTGACAAGACCTCCCGCTGACCACCTAGACCAGTTTGAGCTTAATTCCTGACTCGCACCTGTGCAGACAGATCATGGAGTGACCTCTAGAATGACCATAACCACATTTACCTCTTTATAATACTAAAATCTCTGCCTGAGTAGGAGTGTCAGCCTATTTACATAACATACAATGTGTGTCTAGGTGTGTTTCCTTAAGCCACATGCAAGACCTTATACCTCTACATCTGAGGACCAGGCTTCCCTACCTAAGTATTCATCCTAACCCTAAATAAATGCAACCCATTCCCCCTTGTTCTGCGAGTCATGGCTCTGGAAGCTGTTCCCCATGATTCCTTTATTTGCTGCAAATACAGTTTACTTTGTCGGACAACTCAACCTAGTGCAGATTCTGATTCACCAAGGAGCAAACTCATGTTGGTTCAGTTACACGTTTTCCCACCGACCTCACCTTGCAAGTATTTGCTTTGTAAACGTTTTCTTAAGCCATAGTCTTTATCTCTTTCACTCTTTCTTCTGTGTCTTATGCCACGTTTCATCTGTCTGTGCCTTAGCCCTGGGTGACAGATATGTCCCCAAACACACAGTTATCAGAATTACCTGAATTACCATGCCCAGGTGACACTTTTTAAAGGCTGGAGCATGTGTGAGTAAATGGAATTATTATTCACTCACCTAAATACTTTTAGTTACTGGGGGTGCCTGGCTGGCTCATTTGGTAGAGCATGTGATTCTTGGTCATGGGCTCATGAGTTCAAGCCCCACACTGGATGTAGCGTTTACTTAAAATTTTTTTTTTTTTTAGTTACTGGTGCTGAACTTGAATCACAGGTGATACTTCAAGGTGAAGTGAACCACATGAAGTCTAAAGGTTAAATTGCTCATCTGGTCTTAAGTGTTAAAACTGTGTCATAAGGCAAAACCCAGGGAGTATTCACCATATTTTTTTACCAAAGGCAACACAGGAGCCATGTATGGGCAGATAAGCAGTCCGTCCTTCTGTGGGCCATGAAAAGCTAACAATGTATTGTTTAATTATTTATATACTGGACAAAATACATTTTGATTATCTTTATTTTCCTTATATCCATTCAGGGGCTATAAGTACCAGAAATTATACCCATTGAATGAAGTAGTACTTTCTTCATAAACCCTCTGCATTCCAGGATTTCAGAATTAGGTTATCAACCTCTGTATTCTACTCCTAATGTTAGAGGCTTTGATTGTCTTAACTTTTAGCTTTTACCATTCTCAAATGAGAAAATCTCTCACTTCCCTTTGTTTGGCTTTATAAAGCAAATTCTGTCCAGTAGAACTCTTGATTTCTATCAGCCCAGCTGCTCTCCCGAGAACTTTTTCAAGGGCCACTGTAGCTCTCTTGAATTTTGGAAGATGGAGGTACACAAAGTTTTATTAGAAAGAAAAATATGTCTCTTTTGAGTGATATTCAACAACCAGCTGATCATTTGAGCTATAGTGACACATTGGATTGACATCCTAGAATGAGGATACCCCTTTGGTCATAACCGATTGTAGAGAGCAATTCCTTTTGTACATAAACCTTGGATTAATTTGTTGATTATTTTTTCTTATATTGTTTTTGAGTTTGTCACTTAATGACACATGACAGTATTTCTAGAGTGTGGTCCTTAGGCACAGGCATCAGCCTCAACTAGAAACTTGTTAAAATATGCATTCTCAGCCCTCATCTGAAACCTACTAAACCAGATATTCTGGGTAAGGTCCAACAATTTTGTTTCTACAAGCCCTCTAGGTAATTCTGATGCACATTTTAAGTTTCAGAGCCACTGACATAATGTTTGAAAGGTAATTTCTACTTAGAATTAGAAAAACGAATGTAAAGGAATGGACTATGGAGAGTATCATGTTATATTGTTTTTTTGCTTGTTAAATGAATGACTACTATACTACAATCACTGACAATGTGTACAAGGTACAAGTGCTCATATTTGAAGTAACGCTACCTAGGTTTGATGATCTTACTAAAATTAGCAAGAGGAAAGGAAGAAATGTGAGACTAGACAAAAGAATTTAATCTGAGGGAATTTAAATATTTATATGTGCACATATTAGCAGAGAGAACACAGCCCAGAAAGGAAAAGAAACATAAAGGAATGTTAATGATAGACCTTACTAATAGGTGATGGCAATTGTCCAGTTCAGAGTGGAATCAGCAGAGATACCCACAGAATTAGAGGGGGGATTCTGAAAATGAGAGATTCCATTCATTTAACAAATGGTTACTGAGAACCTGCTTTACACCAGGCATTGTTCTAGGGGCCATTTTTCTTGTCCAGTGAAGGACAAGATAGAAATGATCCCTGCCCTCACAGGATTTAGTCTAGTGAGTGTCATGAATCACTGAACAGTGAATTACAATAAGGTGTGACAGAGGCCTTGTTAGAGGACATGCAGGGTAGCTATGAGGGCTCAGAGGAGAGGTGCTGAACCCAGACTTGGGAGATGGGTGTCTTGGTAATGGCCATCATAACATTTTGAGCAGAGACATACTGTAAGAGTAAACTGAAGGAAATTAGTAAAGTACTTCTCTAAAGCTCATTTCTAATAAGCTTTCCCACTTTGAGGTGGGAAACATTAGTCCCAGTTTGTGGTTTTAATAGAAAATGTGTGTGCGATGAGGCTATTTGACAAAGGAGAGATCTTGGACTATGGAAATCAAAACCTTTGTCAGAAGCATCCATCCAGAGCCTTCTTTGAAACCACTTCCAACCTTAAGAAACACAGGCAATTGTAGCAATGCAGAAAGGGCTCTAGCCAAAAGAACATGACTTTTTTTTTTTAATCTTTTTTTTTTTTTAAATCTTTGAAAGCAGAAGACCTGAATATTCTTCCTAATGGGAGAATATGTCTTTAGCTACCCCTAGGTCCTCTTGGGAGGAATTATAACCATAGAGCTCTTAAGCATAAATAGCTATAAGAATATATGAGGGCCATGTTTTGGGTCCTTTGTTAGTAGAAACTTTTGTCAGAGGACTGTTGCTGATGTAGCAGGAGATGGCTGTTGAAATTTCAGGAAGAACTCAATACAAAGAAGGAAAAAATAAAGATGAAGCAAAATAATTTATTTTATTTTATTTTTGGTTTTTATATTTTTATTCACTAAAAAAAACTAAAAAATTTTTTTTTGTTTTTTTTTTGTTTTTGTTTTTGTTTTTTAATGAGAGAGTGAGTGTGTAGGGGGAAGGGGCAGAAGGAGAGAAAGAATCTCGAGCAGGCTCTGAGCTCAGCATGGAGCCTGCTGCAGGGCTTGATCTCAGGACCCTGAAATCATGACCTGAGCTGAAATCAAGAGTGGGAAGCTTAATCAAAAGAGCCACCCAGGCGCCCCTGAAAAAAAAAAAAAATTTTTTTTTAAAGCAGGTAACATTTATTAAATGCTCACTCTGTGCTAGGCTTTCAAAATGTTTTTAACCTCTAACTTCCTGTAATTGGCCAATAAATTCAGAGGTGGTACTGTCAAGGGAGATAAGAAGCAATAAAAAGAACATGGCCACGTGTAATTTTTATCAGGTATACTCAAATAGCTATTTCATTAAGTTATTTTAAATCAGGCAAAGTCATGGAACCTATAATTGAGATTAAAAATCATTAAATCGGAGGGGGAGATGAACCATGAGAGACTGTGGACTCAGAAACAAACTGAGGGTTTGGGAAGGGAGGGTGGTAGGGGGATGCATAAGCCTGATAATGGGTATTAAGGAGGGCATGTAGTGCATGGAGCACTGGGTGTGGTGCATAAACAATGAATTTTGGAACACTGAAAAAATAAAATAAAATTTAAAAAGATAATGAAGATTTTAAAAATTTAAAAAGTAAAAATCATTGAATATTTAAATAGAATAATCTTTGGGATTATCTTTTTTCAGTTCTCTTCTGAGCCCCTGAACATGAATGGTCAACAGCTAACACATTTGTATACACGAGTCACCCACATGAGTCAGCAGCTTCTCCATACCTCAGTCTTAATGATTTGTGCACATTGATTTTGCTCAACCTTGCAAAGTATCCTGAGTACATGGTAACTGTTATAATCAAATAATTCTAACTAGTCCATCTTTGTGGATATCCTAGGAAAGGAAGTCTCTATATTATTGTTTCAGTATCTTAATTTGCAGCAAATAATTTAGCCTGTGACATATGCCTCTTTCCATTCTTGAGCAAATCCTTTATCCCAACAAGATCAAAGGACTCCACTTACTCTTTGAGTGACTTCCTTCCTTTGACATGTTAAAATAATCTTTTATTGGTTTCAGGTGCTCTTCAGAGTGTTTTTCTTATAGCTGTTATTCTTTATTTTCCTCACATGAACTCCCTTACCAATTTAGGGGAAATGCCCTCTTTTTTCTCTGATAATTTATATGGCTCTAGCTAGCAGTTCTCTTTTTAGTTCTACCTTGGATGCTTGTTATTTTCATTCCTTGGCATATGCTTTTCATGGAAAGGAAACAAAAACAAAGTATATAGGCTTTTATTGTGGGTTATTGACTTTTCAAAGTCCTTCCTTTCAGTTGCCTTCTAAATGGGGCTTCTATTTATCATATTTCCCTTTAAAAAATTTAGATTGTATGGGATGGGTTTCTTGGTTTTCCCTGTTCCCATGAGGATACAGAATTTAATTATGTTATTAATTTTTCCTTAGTGGCTCACCCACAGCGATCTCTTGGGTCCATTTCTGATCCTGTTTGGATGAAAGTTCCCTCTATTTGCATTCCTTGTGAGATTTAGAGAGCATACTCAATTTATTAACATCCAGCCCCCATCCCTACCTGCTTCCCACTCCCCACCTCAGGCCCCTGTATCTCTCATCCTGATTGAGCAGCTGTTTACTTTGTATATGGATAATTAGAACCTTTTATTACTATCATCTGAACAATTTTTTTCAGCTTTCCCAATTCCATTTAACATTTTCTGTCTCATCACTTCACTTGGGTAATCTATAATATACTTTTTTATGTACATAGATGTTTTAAAATGAATTGGGTTTGTTAAAAAATTATTATTTTATTTTTTTATTTGACAAAGAGAGAGAGAGAGAAAGGACAAGCAGGAGGAGCAGCAGGCAACAGGAGAGGGAGAAGTAGGCTCCCCACTGAGCAGAGAGCCTTAGGACCCTGGGATCATGACCTGAGCCAAAGGTAGATGTTTAACTGACCGAGCCACCCAGGCATCCCAACATGAATTGTTTTTATAGTTGAAAAGTTATAAGATAAATCTGTCCTGTGAAGTTTATTCAACAAATACTTTTTTTAGTACTGTTATGTACCAGTTCTACACACCGGGAATAAACAATGACTGGGATAAAAATTCAAATTCTAATGAGGGGTGGGGTGGGGCAATAAGAAATAATTTGTCAGGTGTTGATAAGAGCTAAGAAGAAAAAACAAGTCAGATGATAGTTCAGAGCAGCCCTTGTCTATCAGTTCTACCAGAGAATTAAACACTAATACCCTAAGGCACACTTTATATACAATGAATTATCTTCTCTCCTATGCAGCTTGAGTGATGCCAGCTATGTACCATCCTTGGGAAATGGGAAAAAACCATTATCAAAATCATTTTCTGTAAGGATTACACTGTCATGGAACCCTAGTTGAGAAAGACTAGGTTAGAGAGCATCAGTTATAGGAGGGAGTGCTGCTTGAGATACTTGACTATAAGGAAGGGTTTTCTGACAAGCTTTTGAGCAGACACCCAAATTCAATGAGGGACAGTGGTCCCCCTGTAGATGCAAGGTGAGAGGAGGAGGGCAGCCATAGCTGAGTACTCCAGCCAGAGACAAGAGTGGATTTATTATATTTGAGGAACAGTTAAGAAGGTCAGTGTGGCTAGAGCCAGGTATCAGGGGACAGAGAGGTGGGGATAAGATCAGCGAAGTGGCTAGTGATGAGTGGAAATGGTTAGATATGCCAGAGACATTTAGCACAAGTCAATTCAGCAGATATTTACTGAACTCCAATTATGTGCCATGACCTGGGGTCTTCAAAGATGAATAAATCATGGTCTCTGTTCTCATGCAATGTACAATATAGTGTATACCACTTGACTTAGACTAAGTAAATATAGTGGGATGAATGCTATACCTTAATAGTAAGCAAATGAGTGGCCATTGGTTGAATACTCCCAGAGGTGGACTCTGAGCCAAGCATTCAGGTGCTAGTGATTTATAAGGAAGTGCTCCTAGGAGGAACTCATAAGAACCAGGTAAGTGTGGGATTTCAAGCAACAGATTCAGCCTGATCTAGGGAGCTCTGTAGTGTAAATTACACTGCACAGTGTGTCACACTTTGAAGTAATGGAGCTGCATTTTTTTATGTGTATACCTGCTAGTCATTGGCTGTGGGCTGCCCAACAAGGTGATGTCACTCTCAGGCACTTTTGGCTCCATGTAGGTGAGTTGGCTCCAATGTCAAAGGTAATCCTCTAAAGATTATAGCAAAGGGAGTGGAGGCTAGGGGATGAGAGCACAGAGCTGGTGGAAGGGATCCAAGGGGGATGTTGATTGGGCATCAACAGTCTCTAGCCCTGGGGCTAACAGAGCTTCTCAGTCCAGAGGATAGGGCTTGAAGGAAAGGCAGATGATAGTAAGCTTTCCCCAAATGGAAACCACCCCTGTTCTCTTGGCTCTGTGTCTCCTTGTTATCTAGTTTAGTTCTTACTCACCATAGAGAACCCCAGAGATGTTTCGGAGTGGAAGTGAATGCATGCGTGAACCAATGCCAGGCCCAGGAACTAATCTGGAGAATTTTTAGAAATCCTTTGGCAGAAACTACTCCAATATTGCGTCTTCATAGAGGATGCTAAGCTCTTCTGCATAGGAAGGGAAAGCTGGTAGAAATACAGTTCAGAAATCTGTTAGGTATAGCTATAGAAATGGCATATAAACTTGAATTTGAGCAAATGAGAAGTAATACATATAAGGGACAAAAATCCAAACGTCTTAGAGTATGATGTGTTCTATTAAAAATCCCCCCCAAAAACCAGTGAAAATAATCTCTTTAAATGTTCAAGAAAATATTTAGTTGTGTCAACTGCTGGGTGTGTGTGTTTGTGTGTGTGACTTGGTGTTGGACTGAAAGGGACATTTTTTTTTTTTTTCATAGAGAATTTGCTTAAATGTGGACAAGAATTAGTACAGGTTAGCAACACTAAGTTGTAGAACTCTGAATCAGAATTGTGTTAGGCACTAGGAGGGGCAGAGTGGTATCCCTCTGGGTGCCATTCTGATTAGTTGAAATTGGAGACTAGTAACACTGTTGAGGAGTGTGAGGCCACATCCATGTTCAGGAGATTATTACTAATAGCTACATTTATTTAGCACTTCCTACACACCAAACATTCCTTAAGCACTTTGCATTATTTAGTTAGCTCATTAACTTGTAAGAGACAAGTACTTGTATTGCCATTATTTCCATTTTACAGATGAGAAAACCATGCAGTCATTTATTGAATACCTTCCAAGGGCCAAATTGTCCAGGTTTACACAAGTAGTAAGTGAAAGAACTGGGATTTGGTCCTAGATTCTACTCATAATCACTAGATAGAGTTGAATGCTATGACTGATTGCAGGAGGAAGGAATGGGATAGCATGCATTTTCACCCTCTCATTCTGATCTTTTCCTCTGGTCTTTTCCCCTTCAGTGATCCTCCTCCCCCTTTCACATCACAGTCAAATTAAACTATTTTCTCATCACCTGTGTTCTACACTCTTGTATGGGCTATTGCCAGTCCTGGAGTGCCCAGCCTCTAGCCCTTTGCAGGCTAACTCCTACTAGTTCTTTGGAATTCTGGTCAGGCATCACTTGTTACAGAAAATCTTCCCTGATTTCATCAATCAGAATTGGTACTCCTTCTATGTGATTTCTCATAGTTTTATGAGGCTCACTTACAACATAACACTTTTTATTGTGAATTGTTATGGCTTATTTCTCTTAAAATTAGCTAAAAGAAGAGGACATTTAGTGTTTTCATTGAGTGAATGAGAACCTGATGCCTTCACCTGTTGGCTCCAAACTGTTGGTATTGTTTTGTCAAAGTTATCTGCTTCCCAGGTTCATTTTTGTAATTGTAAATAAAACACAGGTGTTGGACCAGTTGAAATTTCCAGCTCTGTTATCTTTTTCTTCTATAAGTTTGGGAACTTCTAAATATTCAGTAAAAATTTTACCCATTTACATTCATTTTCTATTATATGCATACAATATGGTATTTCTTTCCATAAACAATTGTCTCTCTTTTGTAGCTAAGCTTGCTTAGTGTGATACCTTCATTGAAAACAATCAATTTATTGGGAACAATACATGGGCACTTTGTATTAAAATTTTTACTTCTTAAGTTGTGCTATGGAGAGGCATATCATATCAATGTGTATGTTATTATATACACATGTTTTAAGTATGATTATTTTATAAAAAATAAAAAAGAATATGTTCTTTATGTATAACAAATTGTAGAATGAATTATAGAATAAATCCTATAAATAATATAAAGAAAATGAACTTGTCTAAAAAAATGTCCAGGGAGTTAGGTTAAATCTGTATGGAGTTACAGAATGGAGAAACGACAACAACAACAACAACAACAAGGTACCAGTTATTAAAACACAGATACAATATATATAAAATGTTATCCTGACCAGTTATATATGAGAGATGGAGACTAGAATCTTGGGTCTTCATGAATTAAATCAATTACGTTTAGAGAAGCTAATTATTGATAGTGAGATTAAAACATAATTAGCAGGGGCGCCTGGGTGGCTCAGTTGGTTAAGTAGCTGCCTTAGGCTCAGGTTATGATCCTGGAGTCCTGGGATCGAGTCATGTATCAGGCTCCCTCTCCGCAGGGAGTCTGCTTCTCCTTCTGACCTTCTCCTCTCTCATTTTCTCTTTCTCTCTCTCTCTCTCTCTCTCTCTCAAATAGATAAATAAATATTTAAAAACATAATTAGCAGTTATAAAGCGGTCTATAGGTGTTCTGATCATTAATGGAGCAATGGGTAGATTCCTAGAGACTTGGACGTTTTCATTTTATTTCTTTTCGGGTAAACGTAAATTTCTTTCTAAGCAGTTTCTGGGGAGTAATGGGGAGGACACTTAAGTTAACTCATGATTTAAATCAGATAAACACATATCCATTTCCTGAGATAGGATAGCCAATTTATGTATGTGAGGCAGGCAGACTGAGAAACAGAAAAATGAATGACAGCCTCGATGTTCTTTTTTCAAATTCTTAACCTCAAGCAAGAATTTCTGTTTCTTGTTGCCTTTTTTTTTTTGTAATGATGACAGTCACAAAGAGAAAAATAAATGCTTTTTTTCTTGTTAAAAATTTACATTATTCACACTGGTTAAATATCAGTGAAAACTGTCCTTATTTTACTCAGTAGATAATGCTACAAGTTTACAAGGCGAGAAAAATTTCTCCCCCATTGGAATGCTGTAAAATATATTTTTAGAAGTATCAGAGCAGGAGGAAATCTAGTTTGCTGGCCCTTACATTAGGCTTCCATTTTTCTGATGTGACAAATAAAGTCACTTTCGAGCAAGGTGGTTCTTTTTGGCACAGTGTTCTGAAGAGACCTCACTAATTCTTTTATTTATTTTCTCACTAATTCTTTTAAAAACTAGGTCATACCCCACTACTGCAAATATCACTCCAGAGAAAAACTCTGTGCAACAACAGCTCTTTAAGATCCAGTCAGTAATCTCTTTATTTCACAAAATGACAGAATTTGGCAAAAACCCAGGAAAAAGAATCAAGAATCTTCTGGGATTCTTTAAAATAAAATAAGACTTATTTAGCTAGCATGTCAAACTAAACTAATAGCACATCTATTTTACTTGAGGGTTTGCCTATAATGTATATTTTCTGTATCAGGAGGTACCACTTGGACTCAAATGTAACTTAGGGCAGCTTCAGAATTGTTACAGGAGAGGCTAAAGGAAGTTTAGGATGGGGCTGCTGGGAATCTGCATTTTAACAAGTACTCCAGGTGATTCTGTTGCACTTTGGGGCGACCTCAGAGATTAACTCTTAATAATGCTCACAAAGAAATTTGCTTTTAGTTAAGAAGAGCATAAAACACGTGACGATATTAACAGAGTTGATTGGTTTAGTGTGGCTAAAAGGTGATAGGTTCTTTTTAAAAAAAATTTAGTTAATCAACTGGAATTAAACCTAGTTGTGGACATTGCTTTTCAATTTGTTCCACTCAATAGACTTGGAGTATCTATGACCTGTGATAAAAAGAATCTATTCTCACAAAGTATGTGGCAACTTTCCTCTTGTTAGAGTCTTTATATCAGTAGTGATTTGTGTTGTAGAGTTTGTTCCCCCTTGTTAAAGAATGAGTCCATCAACCTGGCAGCTTATGCCAGTTTTCTCAAGCAAGGCTAATACAAACCACCTGTAGATCTTTTAGAACTTAAAATTGCTGAGGCTATGCTCCTTACCCCAGTCAGAATCGCTATGCACAGTGCCCGAAAATCCATTTCCTTGAAAGATTTAGTGTGCAGCCAGACTTGAGATAGTGGTTTAATGATAGCAAAAGAAATTTTGAGGCTTTTAAATAGATTCTTCTTGGTTAGATATTTCTTTATTCCTGATATACCCACAACCATTGTTGTGCTAGGTTCAATGTATTGGCTGTAACTCTGGATTTTGTGCTAAGCCATCTCTGATACAGACACTGTGATAAGCAATGTGTAAGACTGCTAAAGGGGTTTCACTTCTGGAATTGATAAGCCAGAGAGGCCCAGGACACACTGAAAGGTGAAGTTTTCTCTAAGTTGCAGTTTGATCATCTTGATGAATAGGGTAGAAAACTGGTTGAAGCATTGTCATACCACCTGGTCAGTAGAGCTGGGGAAAGAAGGTTTTGGGGGATTTAGCACTTAGGCATTTTAATCACCTTGGTACACACTACAGGCTAGGTGATATGAGCTTGATTATGCTGAAGAACAAAGGTTCTGGCTGGCAGGTCCGAACGGATTTAGCGTTAGGTCAAGTTCTGAGAGATGGCAGAGGCAATGGACTTCCTGACTTCTACATGCTGGTATTACAGACAAAAGGATGTCTGGGCAATTATAAAGATTCCTAAGTTAGGTTATTTTACAACCTTCCTCACATGCCTGAATTGTTCAAGATGTTGAGAGGGATATCTCCCTGCATGTTTTTCCTATATGTTTCTTCCTGAGCTTGCTTGTATAGTTCTATGACAGAATGTAAATTTGGCAGAAGGCAAAAATTTCTTACATAGCTTTCTGACCGAGGGTCTAGCACAGTGCCACTGAGACACGAATGCTAAATACTTCAGAATGAAAGTAAACTTAGTGTTCTCTACAACTTCTAGTTCCCACATTCCAACCATCAAGTTGGCAGAGATTACTGCCCCATAAACTAGGGGTAGGGTACGCACTTTCCCTCAGCCGGTGGCCCCAAAACCCCATGTTTACTCAGTCCCTGGAATGCTTTCCATCACCGAAGGAAGGAAAAGAAAAGGTCATCAAACTTTTAGATAACATAGAACAAGGGCTAAACCATTTTCTGACAGGCGCCCTTAAAATCTTGCTACTCAAAGCGTGGTCTCCGGATGAGGAGAATCATCACCATCTGGAGCTTGTTAGGCAGAATCTCGGGTTTCCATTTCAGATTTACTGGATCAGAATACTCCTTTTAACAAGATACTCAGGTGACTGCTATTAATATTTAGAATTTCAAATCTCAATAGACGTATTTTATTCATTCATTGAGCAAAAACAGCCCTGGAAAACAGATTCAGCCCTTTGTGCCCGCTTCGCACTGGCTCGGCTCGGTAGCAACCGAACCCCCAGGGACATCGGAGCGGGTGCTGCCGAGGGCAATTTGGTGATTGGCTGGTCAGACCACGTGACCGGCGCCGGGCCTCTCTTGTTACCGGATTGGCTCTCGTGGATTCTGACGGACAGGGCTGGGGCGGGTTGGAGCCCGGACGGAGAGGCGCGCGCGGGGGCGCGAAGCCACGAGAGCGCGAGTGCGCGTGCGCGAGCGGCGGGGCTTTCTCCGGAGCCGTCGGAGGGAGCCGGAGCGCTTCTCCTGAGGTAAGCGCCTCTGCGGGGCTGCCCCCTGCCCCTAGCGCGGCTGGTGGCGACTAGCCGGTTGGGCAGGGCTGGGCAGGGTAAAGGGGGAAGTCTGGGGTTCGCCCTGGGAGCTCTGCTTCGGGAAGGATGCAGACTCGCACTCAGTCACCCTGGTTGGTTGCCTCGGTTTCCCTTTTCCTAGCCTCTAAACGCACCTTCCTATCCTCACCACGGTGACGAGTCCGCCCGAAGGGAGTTGCCCATCTGGCAGCCTCGTCTCTGCCTTTGTTTCCCGCCTGGAGGGATGCTGGTATCGGCCCTCCCTCAGGTAAAGGGTAAGCGTGGTGTGGCGGGGACATCAGTGGACTCCGGATCTGGGCTGGGGTCCGGGAGAGGATGGCTTTAATGCAGTGGGACCTGTCACATGTGAGAAGGAAGGGGAAAAAAATGTGTCACTTTAGCCAAGCCGCGGGACTCGAACTAATCCGGCGGCGAGCGATGCCGAATTCCTAGCGCAGCTGTGCGGGCGGGGGAGGGGGGCACAACCGGTGGACCGAGCCCAAGTGTTTGCCCGTAGAAGGCTTCTCCGGACCTGCACGGGAGCTCTCACCCCAGAGTTACATCGATACTGACGGCTTTTAGCCTGCCGAGGGAATCCAGATTTTCGTTAGGAGGTGAAAAAAAATTTTTTTAAGCAGTTGGGCACTGGTCTAAAGGAGCAGATCTAAATGAGAAGCTACAATAAGGAATTACAGTTAACAGCGAAACCGATGACTGGTAAATTGTGAGGAGGGAAATGCCTGCAGTGAGCTGCAGACCAGATCGTCACACAGATTCTCCTTCAAGAAGATAGGGGTTTGGGGGTGTCAGTGGGAGTGGGGTGGCCGTTATATCTGTAAACTGAGGTCTTCTGAGCTGCCGAAGAGAGTAATTATTTTGAGCCTGTTAATGGCCTGTAGGGAGGAGGGAAGGCATGGTGTAAATTAACACCTATTCAGACTCCCTTAATTCTTTGAAAAGTGCTTGTTTAAAGACCATTTGGATGCCAAAAACGGTTTGTGTGTTGGGGATGGACGATGTCTCCTTTAAGTCATAGTATAAAAAGGGAAGTTGTGTACAAGACCTCTGCTTTTCTTCTCCATTTCCCTAGACCTATAATAGCAAGGGCATACTGTATATCTTAAAATGTTAAAAGTCCCTTCAGTTTTCCACTAATTTGTTGGATGTATCTGGTAGTTTACTTGGTAAGAAATGGTTTGTCTGTCATTAGGAAGATTTTACCATATATTGGAGTTTCACTGTAATCTATTTAGAACTTATTCTGGTGTGAGATGGAGAAGAATCTTTCTACCTGATTCCTTTGGAGACCTGATGATATTCTTTCAAAGCCCTTTCATTACTCTTACCTTCCCACATACAAAGTTTCATCTCCTTAGGAAACAATGTGATTTTTCAAACATTCAAGGCACACCTCATGCCTATGAAATGCCTACCCTTGCTAAGAAATCAGTTTACTTGACAAGTTAAAACAAATTGAAGAAGGAACACTTAAATTCGTTAGGGGAATCAGAACATTTATCAGCTGTAGCAAATCAACTTTTTGATGGTTTTCTGATGTGAATGAAAGTAAAGTTGCTGCAAAGCTTTTGGGAATGTAACAAATGACCCTATTAAAGTGAATATAGATTGTTACCCCATAGATTGGAATGTAAAGTAAATTAGTGGGAATAATTCAATTTACCAATGATTGTTTTTTAAGATGGCATGTGATGGAGGGAAGGAGAAGGAATTCTGAAGGTGGGGTAGGTAGTATAGTTTGAAAAGATACGTTTTTATGTTTAGAAAAATGTCATTTTTATATAAATTATGTAAAGGTCATAGTACATTTATGTTTAGCCTTTGGAAGAGAGATAGGTTTTAAATTTATAGGTTTATACAGGGGAAAAGCGAAAGATTGGCTGGCTTAATTCATCTTGAGGGAAGCAGTGTACCTCAGTGACCGACAAGACAAGGTTTTATTTTCTGGTTCAGTGAAAGCCCACTAGTGCTGCTTTCGAAACAACAAGGAAATCATTTCCTTTCTGTCATTTCTGTCCTCTGGGTCAGGAACAGGGAGGATGGAGAGCAAATGAGAGAGATTAGAGTCCGACCTGCATACCTAAGCAATAGTGTCCTTTGAGCGGGATCTGTGTCACACTGTGTAAATATAAGAGCCTTCACATTGAGATGGGTCTGAGCACCTTTCCTAAGATGCATGCTATAAGATAAAGCTGGATAATGCTGCCACAGGTGGGGGCATGGGTGAGATCATCTGATACAGAAGTACTGGGGGAAGAGGAGAGCCAGGAAATGTTTAATTCAGTGAGGTTCTGCTGCTTGCCTTTGGAGACTTAAGGAGGCATTTCCAGGCAGAGCTCATTATTGGCTAGCCTGGTTGGGCTTTGTATGGCTTCCATAGGAGCTGCCCTTCATGTGGAGACTCCTGCGGAGGTTCCGTTTCTCAGGTTGTAAGCATCAGTTATGTTTGTTATATGCTCTAGAAAAGAAAGGCTCACAAAGACACAATCTAGCCTGCCATTCTTCCCGTCTTTGGCTCCTGTCACTCACAGGCTTCCAGAAATAAGAAGTTGTGCCCTCCCTACCAGTAGATGGCACTGCTGTCTCTGAAATTCCTGGAGGAGATGAAACAGAGCTGGCAAAGCAGTGGTGTGTAGCCTCCAGATTTAGAAAGGCTATCAACTCTCCCTCCGCCCCCCCCCCAAAAAAAAAAGGTTCTAAAAGCCAGAACTGTTTATATTAGGTAGAAATAATATGTGTTGGGGGGTTGAGGAATGGGTACAATTACTTTCCTGGTTGTGTATAGGGGGAAAAGGCAGAGGGTAAACTGACAAGCATTATATCATAGGTTTTTAAAAGCTCTTGGGATACATGTTGGTTAATTGAACATGAGGTTGAAATCCTGATTTAATCATAATTCACAACAATTTCATAGTTCTAATTCTTTGCACGTAAAGCTAGTCTACACATGACAGGACTACGGAAATATACATGTGACTTTTAAACCCGAGAAATATCCAGTAATTACATGCTCTGAAGGTAGTGGTGAGAGTCCTAGTAAAAGCAGTGCCTGTTGTTACTGTACTGCAGGGCTGTCCAGATAGGTCCAAGTTATTCTGAATCTGTTTCTTCTAAAACTTGGAAATTACCAAGAAGTATTTTAAGGTTTTCTTAGCTAATGCAGTCCTTTCAAGATTATGGTATTTAAAATCTTGAATTTTGGTTTTATTAAGTTTGCTAGCCAGAGTTTACTTATCTATTACCCTCTTTTGGGATAGCTGTTCTTTCTTTGTTATTGACTGTTTTTTGAGATGGAATTTGTAGCCCCAGTATTTGAAGGTGAGTGCTGTTGCCAGTGAAGTTACAATGTATATGAGAACCTCAGTTTTGACCCTGCCTGAGCTAGAGGATGCTGCCTCTGGGTGTCATTAGCCCAGTCACCTGCTTCCTCGTGCAGTTCACTCTCTATGGCTCAGCTTATTCGAGGTTTATTTCTGTCTCCGAGAGAACTGATGAGCTGGTTTTTTACTACCAATGCCGAATCCTAAAATCCTGCTGGTGCTAGATGGCAGTAGTTACCACAGTCCATTAATATCGCCTCATTATGTGACCTCAAATAAATCTTTGCCTTTCTGAAACTCTGTTTTCTTGCCTCATCACTGGGATTGCTAACGTGATACATGTCTATTAAAATCTCGTTCAAGTCTTATTCTGTGGCAGGGTGACTCTTGTATTTCTGAAGCCTCTGAAAAATTCTCATCTAGAAGGCAATTTCATACTGTGAGCCTAGGGCAAAAAGAAATCTCAATAATTTCTTTCCAGAGAAATGATTATGTATTGTCTTAAAATCCTAATAATTCAGAGTTGGAAGAAACCCTATAGGTGGTTTAACTCAACTTTTTAATTTTATAGGCAGTTTCAACTCAGAACTGACTGATTGACCAAGCTAACAGAAATAGTTAGTAGAGAACTTGTTAGAGAACTAGGACCCAAGCTCCTACTCCTCTCCATCTTTCCTTCTTCAATGCTGCCTTTCTCCACTTGCCATCAGGACTCAGAATATGCTGTGTCTATAGGGCTGGAGCCAAAGAAAATTCTGAGTAATTCCTTAATGTATCATTTTAAAGCCACAGCACGAATAATGTTGAGTTTGGCTAGAGATTCAAGGTCAGGCTTTTCTTCAGCTTGTTCTTCACTGACTGATCCTGCACACAATTTTTTATGTATATCTTAGGGTTTTAAAACTTTTTGGATACTGTTTCCTAGAAGAAAAATAAAACTTTGATTATCCTAGAAGTGTCTCTTACCAATGAGATGTTCTTATATTAGGTTCATGGAACTCTGAGTGCTGCATGGAAAGATGTCTATATAATAGGCTTCTTTTGTAATCCTATAACATTTAACACATTATTCTGAGGAGGAGTTTCTTCGACTTCAACAGACTGCCAAAGCTGGGTGGGGGGTGGTGAGGGAAGTAGAATTCATGGCACAAAAATAGGGTAGAAATTCTAGAGTCTAGAGTAGGTTGTGGAAAATTGCCAGGATGGGAGAGTTTTTGAGGAGCTGAAGACACTATAGTGCATGAGGGTTGGGGGTAGAGTATAGAAGTAAAACTATGAAAGTTCTTAGAACCTTTTACCTTTATTAAAATGTTTAAAATTGCTCACTAAAGGAAGATGCTAATAGTATTTTATTCATTTTAAATTAATAATGGATGTGCAAATATTGATTTCCATTTATCATTGCTTGCCCAGTAAGTACTCCCTCATGATTTCACCAAAAACACTTCCATATTCATGTTCCTTCATTGAAGAGGACATGCATTGTAAGAGCCTCCTTTCTTCACCAATCTGCTTTGATTTCCAGATAGTTAGTGCTTTTCTGACTTGTGATTTGGGGGGTTGACTCCTGTGTTTCACTTCTGAGGTCCTTCATTGCAGTGTTTTTTGCTATAAGCTCCTAGGACTCACCATGATCTGAGATGCAAAAATAGCATACATGTCAGGGATAAAAATCTTGAGGTTCTTTTCTTTGTCCTCAAGATTTATCATAGAAGCTTCTGCTTCTTGGTTAATTATTTTCTTTTTCTTTTTTTAAGATTATTTATTTATTTATTTGATGCAGAGAGAGAGAGATCACAAGTATGCAGAGAGGCAGGCAGAGAGAGAGAAGGGAAACAGGCTCCCCGCCGAGCAGAGAGCCCTATGTGGGGCTTGATCCCAGGACCCTGGGATCATGACCTGAGCTGAAGGCAGAGGCTTTAACCCACTGAGCCACCCAGGCACCCTCTTTTTCTTTTTCTAATTGTCCCCCAAATAGTAGTAACTCAAAGTTTTTATATATTGAAAATATTTTTGGTTTTGCCAGAGCATATACAGAAGTTAATTTATGTTCAAGTCCTGTTTTGGACACGTGAAACACAACTTTGGTGGCAATCACTACATTATGAAGAACATCTGCTTAAAAATCTCCTGATGTCTTTTCTGTGTCACCTTTGGTACCATAGTGACCCAAACTGGTGAATGCTATCTTCTGGTTCCTTTTGGGTATGGGCCAGATTAGTATTTGTTCTTCCTTTAGCAGAAGAAAATTACCCTTTTCAGAAGGCTGTCAATTGAGTTTAACAGAAAAAAAGTCAAAATTTCTGCATTCTATTCCAGTACACTAATTTATTGTGAGATTTTGGGGGCATTATTGGCATCTCTGAGTTTATATCTTTGTCTAGAAAATAAGAGAGAAGAGTGACCAAGACTTAAATTCTTTCCATTTCTAGAAATCTGACTATATGAAATTTTATATGGTACCTAGACTATTTCCTAAAAGTGCTAGCTAGTTGGGAATTATAATCAAATTTGGTGCCAAGATAATTCTTTATATCTGAAAATTACTTTCTGGTTTACAAAAATATTCTCTATTTCCTTTTTAATGTGTGGTCAGAGAACAGTAGTATTGGTATCATCTGGGAGCTTGTGAGAAACGCAGAGTCTCAGGCTTCACTCAGGATCTACTGAATTAGAATGCATTTCATCAAGATTTCCAGGTGCTGTGTGTGCACATTAAAGTCTAGAAGTGCTGCTTAGTCTCATTTGGAGTTTCACATTAACCTTGTGAGGGAAGAGGTATTTTACAGATAAAAAATCAGGGAACAGAGATTTATTAAGTAATTAAGTCAAGGTTATTGTGCTACTGTCTTACCCAGAATGTTTTATCAAATACAATGTTGTCATCTTGGTTGGTCTGGAGCAGCCTTGTATGATAGATAAGACCATGTGCTGCTGGGCAGCTCATAGTTATTAGGTGTGGCTGTGTTACTCATTCTAGCCAATAAAATGTGAGTGGAAGTGGAAGGGTGTTGCAAGCCACTTCCAGAAAAAAAAAAAAAACACACAGGGAATACCCTGTGAGTTTCCATCCTGTTTTCCACTTCTGGCTGGTTGGAATGGAGAAGATTCCTAGGGCAAGTTTAGAAATCAAGTTTTAAGAAAGGTGGCAAAACTTACGTTAGCCTGGGTACCTGGATCACTGTGTCAGTGAGGGCCACTCCACTGACTGACCAACCTGTTTACCTGTTCAGTATGTATATGGGAGCCAGAAGTAAACTTTTGTTGAGCTTGAGCCATTATATGTGTTTGGGTCTATGTGTCAAGCACATAGACCACACAAATTCACTTGAGCAGTGCCTCTGGACTTCAAGTTGTGGGTCTTCATTTATTTATTTATTTATTTTTGGCAGTTGGTGATTGGTCAGTGGTGGTCCAACATGCAGAAGTGAGTGAGTGGTGAAAAGCAGCAGAGCTGATGGGTCATGAGGATGTAAGTGCGTTGGAAGTCTCTCACACCCTTTACTCCAGGGTAAGTCAAAGGCATTCTCTGCCATTGTTTTTCTGGTTTTACTAAGTCCTAGAGGCTCTTGCCTCACTAGCCTGTTAGAGTCAGTGCAATGAAGTTGTCTTTTAAAGTTTCTCAAAGCCTTTATTGATTCAACTTAGAGACACCATACTAATTAACAATTTTGAAGAGAGAATTCATCAAAGTGATGGGACGGAAACTCTGCATGGAAATCTCAACAGAGGACTTTTCAGTGAATTTGAATGGGTTTGATTTACACAGAGGAGCTGGTTGACTTTTCTGACATTATGAGTAGAGAAGGGAATAAGGCCTAACTGCATTTTTCCTGTAGCCATATCTTACTGTTAACTCTGTTGGCATATATTCCCCTCTCCCAGCATCTTCTTATTCCATGGCTTACTTTGCCTAACTTTTCCTTCATTAATCATTTAGATATTTTTCTAGGGAGGAAACAGCTTACTAGAGAGTTGATTCCCATTTTGGTGGATAATAATAGTAGCAAACATGATTCTGCCTGTTCCATTTTATTTTATCTAGTGTCACTGGAAGCTACATGTCTGTTCACTCCTGTCTATTTGGTATAATGAATGTGGGCACTGGGAGCATTATAATCAAAGCTGGCTTTGGATTTTCAGTGCTGAAGATTTTTGAGACCAGAGGGAGAAATTTACTATTTGGAATGCACTTGTCAGAATGCAAGTAGAGGTCCAGGAAGGATGGGTTGAAAGGACATCATAACCTTTCTGAGCTTCCTGGCTTTAAGAGCTTAAACTGAAATCAGACTCCTTGAAGAGAAAATTACATCTAATATGGATCTAAATAGAGCTAAGGATGGTTAGGAAAGAGAGATAGAGGTTAAAAAAAATGGTACTCAGCTGAAAAGCTGGATGGAGGGTTTTAAGCATCTCAGTTCAGTATTGTGGAGCCCTTGGCAGACAATGTCGCATTACCCAGGCTCATACAGAAGGCACCCAGAAAGGCTGATGTCCTTCAGTGCCTCACATGGCTCAGTAATGAGTACAATTTACTGAACGAAATAGACAATTAGGGACTGTAGATCTCTGGAGATTCCCATAAGCATACATCATTACTGCTCTGGAGTGATGCACATGCTTAGAGACAAGCAAAGCAGAAAAGGCAGCTGCAAAGCTCACGAACAACTGAAGAGTCCGGGTAAGCAGCCAGATACAGATCATAGCTCAGGGCCTGGAGGTTGCTAGTGCAGGGACCTCGTATTTGCTAGGTTTTCTCTTTAAAGGAAAGAAGGCAGCCTTTGCTAGCTGTCCTCATTTTCCTCTATGACTCCCATATATTTTGTATGTTTAAAGTAACTAAAAAGTATAGAATGCCAGAAATAGCACTTGATTGCCATGTTTCTGTGTAAATACTATACAAGGATCAAACTGTAGAGGGAGCCATTCTTTATTGATTAGGGGGCGAAAGAAAGTCATGCTAGATTTCCCAGAGGAGCAGGGGTTCTCATTCTTGGCACTGTTGGCATTCTGAGCCAGGCAGTTCTGTGGGGGCGGGGGGGGGGGGCTGTCCTCTGCACTGTCCCCTGTTTGGCAGGGTCCTTGGCTTCTACCCTTTAGATTCCAGTAGTATTCCCCACAGTTAAAAATGTCTCTGGGGGCAGAGACAAACCACCGATTGTCCCCTGGGGGCAGGAAATTGCCTGATTGAGAACCACTGCTAAAGTAATACACTGAAGGGATTAAATTTTTTTTTTT
>NW_019154123.1:16254215-16358018 GCF_002288905.1 Enhydra lutris kenyoni
CAGTGGTTGATTTTCTGTTTCTAGAATTGCTGTTCTTCTTCTCTTCGATCTCCCGTTGGATTTGTAGGTGTTTGCAATCTTTAGATAAGCTATCTAGCTGATCTCCCGCTACCAGAAGTAGTCTCAGCCTGCTACTTCTCCGCCATCTTGACTCCTCCGCCTGAAGGGATTAAATTTTGCTGAGTTTTTCTGGGACTGTATTTTAACCATTTAGCCTCATTTTGCTAGTTTCCCTACCTGCAAATGGGACACAGAATTAATAACTCTGTACCTAAGGAAGTGATGTACATAGTACTGTATGACTACATGGGGGCTCTGTAAAGGTTAAGAAACATCTGTCTTCCCAAATTTCCAGGTCCGAAGGACACCTCTTGTGCAGGTATTAGCTGAGGAATATTGGGAGTTCGAAGAAGGGCAAATGATTAGTGGTAGGGGAAATAATGAACAGTACTGGATTCTGATTTTATCTGAAAGCTTCATGTCCTATTCATTGCAGCAAAATATTCTGAATGAAGGCTTTCTTCTGGGAAGTTAAGAGGGAGTGAAGGAGGTGGAAAGGTTGAGAAGAAAAGTGAAGGAAATTGCTTTTTTAGAAAGTTTAAATTTAAATATAGTTGACACAGAATGTTGTGTTAGTTTCAGGTGTACAGCATACTGATTCAACTTCTTTATATGTTCTGCTATGCTCACCACAAATGTAGCTCCCATCTGTCACCATACAATGCTATTACTATATCATTGACTATATTCCCTATGCTGTGCCTTTTATTCCTGTGACTTATTCCATAGCTAGAAGGCTGTACCTCCCTCTTCCCTTCACCCATTTATGTCCATCCAACCACCTCCCTTGCCTCTGGCAGTTTGTTCTCTTTGTTTATAGGTCTGGTTCTGCTTTGTTTATTCATTCGTTTTGTTTTTTAGATTTCACATATGAGTGAAATCATAGGGTATTTGTCTTTCTTAGTCTGACTTATTTTCCTCAACATAGATTAATCCATGTTGTCACGAGTGGCAAGATTTCATTTTTTTTATGGCTGTGTGATATTCCTGTGTATGTGTGTGTGTGTGTGTGTACACATACCACATCTAAGAAATTGTTTTTGAGGGGGTAATCTCTTAATGTTAAAGTGACTGATGTGTAAGTATACCAAAGAACATAAGTAATCCTCAAAGGAAATACAAATCAAAACCATGATGCGATATCACCTCACATCTGCCAAAATGTCTAAAATTAATAACTCAGAAAACAGCCATGTCTATGAGGATGTGGAGAAAGGGGACCCCTTTTGCACTTTTGGTGGGAATGCAAACTGGTGCAGCCACTCTGGAAAATAGTATGGAAAGTCCTCAAAACATTAAAAATAGAACTGCCCTACGACCCAGCAATTGTACTACTAGGTATCTATCCAAAGGATACAAAAATGATGATGCAGCAGGCACATGTACCCCAATGTTTATAGCAGCACTATCAACAACAGCCAAATTACGGAAAAAGCCCAAATGTCCGTTGGCTGACGAATAGATGAGAAAGATGTGGTATATATGTATGATGGAATATTATGCAGCCATCAAAAAGAATGAAATTTTGCCTTTTGTAACAACGTGGGCGGAACTAGAGTGTATTATGCTGAGCAAAGTAAGTCAGACAAATACCATATGATTCACTTATGTGAAGTTTAAGAAACAAAACAGATGAGCATAGGGGAAGGGAAGGACAAATAAGATTAAAAAAACAGAGGGAGATAAACCATAAAAGACTTTTAAGTAGAGAACAAACTGAGGGTTACTAGAGGAGAGATGTCTGGGAGGATGGGATAAATGGGTGATGGTCATTAAGGAGGGCACTTGTGATGAGCCCTGAGTGTTACACATAAGTGATGACTCACTGTGTGTGTGTGTGTATTTATATTTATATTTACATTTATATTTTAAGATTTTATTCATTCACTTGACAGAGTGAGAGAGCATAGGCAGGGAGAGCAGCAGAGGGAGAGGGAGAAGCAGGTTCCCTACTGAGGAGGGAGCCCCATACAGGGCTCTATCCCAGGACCCTGAGATCATGACCTAGACCAAAGGCAGATGCTTAACGAGCTGAGCCATCCAGGAACTCCTGAATCACTATATTTTATTCCTGAAACCAATACTACACTATATGTCAGCTAATTTGAATTTAAATTGACAAAAAAAGTAACTCTCAAAAAAAAAATGTATCCTCCCAATTGACTGCTGATCCTAGAACAATTTTGCTGGTAATACAATACACAAGAATGTTTGGAGAAACATTTTTATTCTAGAACCTTTTTATTTCTATTTCTTCTTTGGGAGTACAGAAAGGGTTTATCTTTAATCGTATGCCTTTTGAGTGATAGATAAAAGGTTTTAATATAACATGTTCTTTTGTTACTTCTAGAACTCTTGTTGAAATGGTGAAAGAGGCAGTAACCCTCACCTAGACCTGAAGCAATTACATTATTCTAACAGAAAGCCTTATTTTGACTCTAAGATAGGGTCGGTGCAGGAATTAGGGGTCGACTGTCCTGGCAGCTTTGAGTTCAGCCTTGCTGTGTTTCTGATCCCTGTAATTGTTAGACACCACAGAATTTACAACAAGTAAGACCTTCAGGTGATTCTGATGGATGCTTAAATTTGAAAAACACTGTTCTTGTCGTTTCTGATGTTGTGAAATCTTATGAATTGTGTCTGTGTGGCAGGGAGGACACCAAGAAAGTATTTTTCCAGGTGGTCAGAAGATATGTAAGATTTTTTTGTGTGTGTGATAACCTCTTAGATCATTTTCCCAAATCATGGTCTAAGCCTTTTCCTGCCTTGTTCAATATAGTAGCCACTAACCTCATGTATCTATTTTTATTTAAATTAACATTAAACTAGAAATTCAGTCCTTCATTTGCACTAGCCACATTTCAAGTGCTTCATTGCCACATGTAGTTGATACCATACTGGACAGTGCAGACACAGGCTATGTCCATAATCCCAGGAATTTTTACTGGGCATAGAGCTTTAGTCTGTAAGGACCCTATTTATTGGAAACCCTTATTTTTAGTGATGGTGTGCTCTTGTTATAACAAGACATTGCCTCATTTAAAACAATTGCATTTTGGACTTTATCTTGAGGAGCTTTTAAGTCTGTGAGTGTATCTTGCTGAACTTTTTTACCTTGCTGTTTAATCTCTTACAGAAAGTGCCGTGGGCTTGTCTCTCTGACATAATTGAGTATACTACCTCTAAAATACTTGCCCTTTAACCCAAGGTTTCTGAGCTGTCTCTTTCCATTTGGTCTCTCCACATCCTGACCCTCAGTGGTGAAGCTTGTTTGTGTAGGATGTCTCTTTTGATACTGCCTAGAGCTTAGCAAAGAGTCTGGGAGAGTGGCAAGCGAATTTTCACCTTTGCTTCTGCCAAGCCCCAGTGTGCGTCAAAAAAGTGTTTCATAAGATGAACCTCTAGGGAGTTATGCCCTGAAGAATTAGTCTCTAAAGCAAATTTTCAACAGACCTATTACAGCACAAATTTAATAATTAAACCATTTAGCAACATGGAAGGATTTTCAGTTGATAATGAATTTTAGGAATGTGGAAGAATTTTCAGTTGATATTATCTATTACTATTACCAATATTAGTTGCCCAGAAACTATCATAATTAGAACAAATGAAAAGATGTGGAAATAAAGACAGTTTTTAAAAAGATCTAATTTAAATCTAACTGAGCCCAAGATTGTTTTGTAGAGGGAATAAGAGTGGGGAGTGTGCCATGAGTAGTATTGTTGGAGGTGAGGGGAAGGAGGTCAACAGGGCTTGAGATTGATCCTTAGACAACCCTTACTTGACTGCTTCACTTCTGGTGGAATGCATTACTTGTTCTCTTACTGCCATTCTCTCTTTGGTTTGCCTTTCTTTCCTGCTTTTTGGAGAGGGCTCAGTGTTTCTCAAGGGAAGTGCTATTAGCATTTTGATAGAATGATTCATCATTGTATGGAACTTTTCTGTCCATTCATGTCCACTGTAGGATGTTTAGTATCCCAGGTCACTAACTGCTCATATTACTCTAACCAAGTCAGTGAGTCAACCAACATGTCCTTTCACTCCCATTTCCAAATACCTGTGATTAAAAATACCTGGCTGCTAGATAGAGGAGTGTCTTTTTTGGGGGAGGGAGGAGTAATTAGTTGGGAAGATACAGGAGCTTTGTGGGGGCTGGCTCATTAATTTTTGATATAACCTGACCTTTTCTCAGTGCTGGAATAGCTTTGGGAGTGAACTTTATCCTGTAGGGATTGGAAGAATCAGATTTTGCCAATGCAAAAATTGACCTTTGAGCCTTGAAATCAACTCCGAAATCACACAGGAGAATCTGTCAGTGCCACAGAAAATGGAGAGACTACTGAAGCTCCCATAGGATACCAGGTTTTCATTCTCAACTCACTGTAGCTAAATCTTCCACATCTGCTCGAAAATAAATTGTCTACATGTGGCAGCAGAAAAAAATGCAACAGTAATTAAAAAGCAAGCCAAGGGAGAGGCTTTGTTAGCCATTTCCTTTCTTTCAGTGATGGCAAGTATTAGCAAAGTAGTCCCTAAATTTGTGAGGTTATATGTAGGCTATCAAATGGGATATCTAAGATTGTGTTATAGTTAGTAAAGGGGAAAGGAACACTTTGAGTCCTTTTGTTGTGGGGCCCATATAAATGTCTCCGATTATAAGAACAGAAACTTGTTCAAATTACCTTAATAAATGGAAGGCTTAAGGATGCATGAGAAAATAAAACAATGTCAGACATGTATCAAGTTGGGAAGAATTCCAGGGGTCTTTCAGAATGAGAAGGAGGTATAGTTTGGTCAGCTCTCACAGAGATAGGACCTAACTCAGGACAAGGAAGATTGTTTCTGATCTATTGCAACTCCAGGATGTGTCTGTACTACTACTACCAGTGGTTGGTCAATTCATATGCTACTTCTTGACCCTTAACATGCACATTTCAATTTTGGCTTCTCTCCTCATGTATTTCTGTTCCTGTTTTTTCCTTTTTGTCCCCACAACCTAACTGGTGATCTGTGTACAGACCAAGAAGAAAAGGAATAGGATACTTCTGTAGTGACTATCACCCCTACTGATTAAATCTCTTTTACAGAAATCTTAGGGGTACTGATGCCCTCTCTTGGTCCAAACAGCTATAGCCTGGGCTGCTTGCCTCAGTAATGACGGTGGTCCTGGCAGTTTCTCTAGAAAGGAGCAATGGTGGGGTGTAGGGTGATAAAACATGAGCTCTCTAGCATTAGGACCCTGAATTCTTAACTCCTAGAATCAGGATAAATAGTATTTGTGGGTTATGTGTATAATAAAGAATTGGAAGATTATTTGGGAAGCTTACATGTTCAGTAGCAATTGTGAAAAAGGTCTGAATCCATTCTTTTGGGAAGATTGGCTGCATCCCAGTGTAGATAAGTAGGGAAATTGCTGGGCTAGATGATTGGAAAATGAAGAGTTGTATTTTCCATATGGATATCTTATTTTTTTGCATCTGTCAAATGTGATTTTCTCAGCCACCCATGTATCCCACAGGAATAATAGCTAGGTGGCTGTCTAAATGTTGAATGACGTTTTGACATCTTTGACAATTGTTCAACAGCTGAGTTTGTAAGATTCCAGTTCTACAAAGGAAAATGACTTGGCTTATGACTCTGAAAATAAATCCATATAGATGCTATCATCTGGGGGACCTTACAAAGCAGATTTAATGTTTTGTGTTTTTGTGCTTTTGATCTTGGAGAATTAATTTCATTCAAACCAATGATTGTGACTCTACAAGGTAATGCATTCTCATATCACAGAAGGCTCTGTCCTTACTGAAAGTTCTGTGTCAGGGTAATAACGAAGGTCCTGGCTGCATGGACCCCTACAGCTGTGAGTGGTGCAGTCTATGGCAGTACAAACAGACCATTCGTTCATGGAATTCATTTAAGGCTCTCACACCTCTCAAGTAGCTAGAGCATGGTGGTACCACATATGGACAATCAGTATTTCCTTAGAGAGATGCAACTTTTGTTGAAAGCAGCAGAAGAGGAGTTCAGCAGAGCTTCTGCAACTGTTGATTGAGAAAAGAATATGGTCTATTATTGAAAGGTGATCGGGATCAGGTTTCTCACCCAGCTGCTGACTACTGAGATTAAAAAGAGCAAAGATGAATCATTTGCTGCAGTTTCTCCTCTTCTAACTCTATGAAGATCCCTCTCCATCCTCTCTATTGAAAAAAAAAAAAAATTAATGGAAAGGAGAAGGGAAAAATATAGAATTATATCCAGTGAGGTTTAACACATACTCATTTTTTCTAAACAGGAAGATTTATATTAGATAACCACATATTTCCAGATTAAAATCTTTAATTTTAAAGAAGTACTAATCTTACAGTGTAAGCTAAGGTAACTCAAATTTGTGCATATGCAATTTTTTACAAAAATTAAATCATAATTCCGATAGAATCAGGAATTAATTTGCAGCCCGTCCATGAAGATTCTGTAGCAACAGTAAAGCCCTCTCCCTCTGGGGTATAAGGAGATTTTGAAAGATAGCCGAGAGCCAGGATCCTGAGTCCTGAGATTTTTGTCCTACTACTCCTTGTGAGTGGTAAATGTCACAGGGGTAAGGACTGTGAGTGCAGATGCTTGAGGGCAGGATTGCAACCTCTAGTCTTGGTGAACTGCCCTGTCCTTTCTGTGAGCCACAGAAATGGTCCACAGAAATTGATCCTTCTCTACCTTTTCCCTCCTGAGCCCCTCATTGCATCTTGGCCTTCACCTTTCTTAGAAGTAAAGCTGTGGCTGAAGTAAATGTCTTCAAACATGACACATTGTTTACAGCATACCCCCTTAGAGGGGGCTTTGTGAACAAGGAAGAAGACAGGCAGTTGTTTCTCTTAGCTATCAAAAGCTGTCCCTTTTCTATGGGAAAGAAGACTTATTGGATCACTTCTGAAATTTTTCATTATTTGTACTGGTAAAGCATTAAACAATTGGACATTATTTAGGGATTTCCAACTTAGAAAATTAGGTTTTTACTTGGAGATACCAAAATTCCATGTTAGTACAGTGCTTGATTTTAAGTATTTTTTTCTTTCTGGTGTTTCTCCAAATGCCTTTTCTTAATGCCTTGTTTAGATTCTTTAGACTCTTTCTCCGCTTTTAGATTTTTCTCTGATTTCCAAAGTTCCGTGGTTCCCAGCTGGCTCCTGGACAAGGTGCTTCTTAAGTAGGCAACAAGGCTGTCCCTGTCTGACTCCAACTTTCTGACTTTCTTTCTACTCTTTCTATGCATAAATTTCTCCTAATTCAAACTGGTCCTTAGTCCCATTCTCTCCCCTCTGCATAGAATGCCCCTTTTTTTCTTCAGTGACCATTTGGTTTGGTAGTATTGATAGATCCTTGGCCTAGTACTGAATCTGTATACCCATCCTGTCTATAACAGCTTTTAGAAATGTGACTTTGGGCAAAATACTTGATTTCTGTTAGCCTCAATTTTCTTTTAGGATGGGATTTATAATACTACCTTACAGTATGATTATGAGCATGGTACTTGGGGTGCTTTTCCACCTGTGTCCTCTTTTCTGCCTTCCTAACAGACTTCTACATGTAGGCTCATTACACGTGCTTGCTGATTAAGTTACTGAACATCCTAGTAGAGCTGATCTCCAACACAATTCTTGATTATCCATACTTACCACTTCCATACCTTCTCTAACTACATCTTTCTTTGATAAAAGCCCCAGTACTCCTAGCCCTAACAGCGCACACCTAAAGATATATTCTCCTCCTTCCCCTTGGGACTGTGAAAATTATGTTCATGGACATTCATGATGGCCTAGTATATCTGCCCACATCAGAAATTGACAGCAACTTCAACGTCACTCTACATGACCTTGATAAGGGATTAATTTTCTTCACATTTATTTCCTCTCATATATAGTGAGATTTATCATAAAGCCCAAATGCTATGATTATAGCTGTCATTGTAAATTAAGCAAGGTATACCTCTTTAAAACAAAGTTTTCTAAGGCCCAACCAACAGACTTCTTACTCCAAACATCATTTAATAAAATGCAACATGACATTAACAGGATTGCTTGGACAAACTCTTGGAGTTCATTTAAGCAGACTCTGCCCTGTATTGATTCTCAATTATAACGTGTTAGCATGAATAAACCTGCCAGTGTTCTCAAATGATGGTGATGCTCTCCTGGCAGCTCTGCCCTTCTCTGACTATGGAGCTACCAGCATATCAGTGTTTCCTTTGTTCATTCTATTTAAATTATGGTTTTCTACTTGTTCAAATGATTTAGGCCACCTGTTCGGTCTATAAATTTTGGTTTCATAAAATCTAACTTTTCCCCTTTTTTTCTTCCATTTTCACAATTTTTCTTACATGCACAAAATAAGGCTTTTTTTTTTCTACCAAGGTAAGATAATTTAAATGCTTGTATTGCTTTTCTAGTTGGATCTATTGGTTTTTTAGTTACTAAAATGGACCATAATTTCATATAGATGTGTAGTTCTCATTGAATTAATTTTGTCTCTTTTTTTGATCTTGAAATTTTTTTGGTTAGAGACAGGAGTACGGCTGCTTGGATTCTTCTGCACTCTATGCTTATTCATGTATATTGCTAAATGGACCTTTACCAGTTGTTTTGTTTCTTTTTACCTCAGGCTTTTGAAGGAAATATATAAAATGCCACGAAAATATTTGTGGTATGGAAAGATGTGTTACATTCTTTCCAGGTCCCTCTTTTGGAGGATTAAGAGAATTTTTTCCCCCTCATAATCAGAAAGATGATCTAGTGTAACTTCTTTGAATGATGTCCTATTCTAGACAGGCAATAGGAGCCCCTTGACATTTTCACTCCATAGGCATTGATGGAGAGAGTGCCCATATCTGAGTGTGTTTCAGGGGAGAAGAAAGGGTGACTGGGAACAATAAACTGTGTAACTGCTTTGTATTTAGTGGCTCATTAATACTTCTGAAGGGCAGGGAGATACCAGGGCCTCAGCCATGTGCTCTTCCTCACACAAATATTTATAGTTGGAGAAAGCAAGAAATAGAAATTCTGAGCAAGGTGGATTTTTTTTTTTTTTTTTAAACTATGGGCAGCAGGATAAGAAAAGCAAATGGAAGGAGAGAGGTTTATCAGCTCAAATATGTGGCTGCTTTGTTGACTTGTGTTAGGTCAGAGATCCTACTCCACTTTGTTTTAAATAAACCTCTCAATTTCTTGCCCTGTGAGCTTAATCAGAACTTTCTGCTGTTCCTGGAAGCTCTCTCCTCTTCCCTCAGAATTTATGAAGAAGAGCTGATGGGGTTAGGCCCTGTCTAGGAAGAACTGACTGGACCCTCTGAGGGTTTGCCCCCTCAGAGGAAGGAAAAGGGGCTTGCATCTTGTCTTGTACAAGTCACATCTTGCTCTGCCCTTGGAATCACTGAGAGTCATCCCAGCTCCTCTTGCTCAGACCACTTACTCTGTTACTGGTTCTCCATCTTTCTGGTGAAGTCATTATTTTCATTAAAGTTCTGTTCCTTCATCCTAGTTGTTTTATTCTTTTTTTTTTTTTTAGTCAGACCCATTTCTTTGAAGGGCAGGGACAAGACCTAATTCTCATGTATCCTTGGCCACCCTTTTTTCTCCCTGGAGACAAAGCATAAGACTCCATTCAAATTAGGTGATCCATAAATGTATTAACCTAATTAAACCCAAGCATTTATAAAATTCAAGAGGAAAAAACGCCCTTAATACATTAGCATCCAAACACCCTAGAGGTCTTCTGGTTTACCACCTTGTTTTTTGATTGCCAGTTTATTGATTCAATTATTTCTTCATCCCTCCTTCCCTCCCTGCTGTGCCAGGCACTGTGTAAGGAACAGCAGATCTGCAGTGAATATAGACATGGAGCTTACCACCAAATAGAGAGGATAGACATTGAACAAATAATTAAAAGTCTTAGAGCTTTAGATACTGAGAGCTACAGAAGTCCACAATGGAGAGCTGCCTTAGGGCCAATGAGGCTTTGTTAGGATTTATGTTTAATCTGAGAATTTTTAATCTGGAAGAAGGGAAGTGACTTGTGCAAGGCCAGTTAGTAGCTCATGTGTACCAGAGCTTGGCCTGTAACCTAGATTTCTACTCTTCTTCTGAATTCTGTGAGAATGCTATGGGAACACTGATTAAAGTACCTTGGTCTTGAATTTCATTGGGTTGCATGGCTCAGCTATTACATGAATAGCTTACATTTTGATAATGTACTTACTATTTATATTTTACAGTAAGAAATGTTATACTTATGGAGCAGAATATTGTGTTTTAGTACTTCAACTCCTTCTGGAATAGTTACTGGCTTCTCTTCTGTTACTTTCTCTCAACACTGTACAGTTTATGGCCTTCATGAGTTTTACATTTTTTCAATTTTCCCTAATTCATTGGAGTTTTAGTTTAAGCTGTATCCTACAGAGTGATAAATATGAAAGACTTATGATTGATAGAAATTGAAAGTGGCTAGAAAATAAGTGATGAGCAAGTAAGAACTTTAATAAAAATTATAAAATTTCAGAAAAAACTCGAGGTTCTCTGAGATGAGCACAGAGCGTAGAGAATGGTAAAGAAATCCTTTTGCATTCTTTTCTAACTCATCAGACCTATACATATATGTGGGCCCAGCCAGAAATGCTGATGGACAAAAAGTGAAGAGAACTTCTCTTTACATGTTTACTTACAAATTATTCATGTAATGTACATGGGAAGAGGAACCAAACATTGGGGAAAGAGTTCTTGAGAAAGGAGGTATTATAATAAGGAAGCCTGCTTATTAACCTGTGGATATAGTAGGTATTCTGCATCATGCTTATACAAATAGTTCTATGATAGAGAAATATTGTATCATTCTGTATTAATTTGCGAGAAGCATAACATACAGAAAATGTGATTTGGGCAAGATCACACATTTAGTTAATGAGTTTTTGAACTGTGTGAAATTGTCTACAAAATTTATAGTTAAGGGCATTTTTTGTGGGTGATTCTGGTTTTATCAGGTTCTCAAAGGCATTTCTGATAGAAAGGTTAAGAATAATATCAGCAGAAAATACTGATAGTCTTAAAAAGTTTGGATTGATGGAATCTTTCCTTATGTGTCATGAAATGAAACTTAAAAAGTTGCTAAGTTTTACAATGTAATTTAAAACTTACATAATGAAAATTACTATAAACAAGATTGAAAGATGTAATTGTAAAATATTTAGAGCATGTTTGTTGTTAATATCCTTAACATGAAAGTAGAAATCAAATTGTCAGTGATTATGAAGTTGGACCTAATGGTGTTGGTGAGTGTGGGGATCTCTGGAGCACTATGGTTGGTTGGGTCTGTGTTGTTAAATCTTTCTGAAGCATAGTTTGACAACCGAAAAATGTAAAGTATGCTTGCACTTCGTTCTAACAGTTCAACTTCTAGAATTTGTCTAGAGAAAGCGGTTGCACAACTATTACAAGATGCTTGCACAGAGATACCCATGGCAGTTTTATGTTGGTAAGATTAAACTAAGGATAACCTAGATATCCATTAGTAGGAGACATTATTAAATAATGCTATATGTCTACCATGGAATACTATGTAGCCATTAAAATAATGTGGCTCTGGGCTCTCTGATGAGCATCTAGAGAGTGTCAAGGACAGATACAATGGGTATGAGGATTGGGCTCACTTCTCCAAGGCAAGGTCTTCACAGTGTTCAAGATGGCAGAAGGATTAACAGCACTGAATCAGATTTGGTCAATTAAAATCATAATTCTGCCTGTACCACTGAACCTTTGTGCCAAGGGTCAGAGTCCTACCTCAGTTTCCTTGTCCGTAAAACAGAGGGATCTATAAGAAAACCTTCCAAGTACCCCCCTCACCAGCTCTGAAATTCAGTTATAAATGCATCAACAACCCTAACTCCAATTAGGGAGTTCTCTAGTCACGTTAAGAAATATTTCATATGAGATGTATTTGTTTTTAATGTATTATACATTTAGGTATCAGTTAAGTAGAGAATCTCTCAATGTTTTATTTCCCCACACTGAAACTACATAAAAGAGAACATTCTTTCAATTTTTAAGGTGAATGCAATAAACTCTGTTCCCCCCGCACCAAAAAAAAAAGATGTGGCAGTTCTTTGTTTTTATGAAGAGGCATCCATGACATATTAGTAAGTTAAAACAATTCTGATCACAGGATAACACAAATAACCCATTTATATAAAATTGTAAATGCATATATGTATATGTGTGAACACATGAAGAATGTTCCATAAAATCCTAGTAGTGTTTTTTCCAAGTGATTTTTATTTTTGTTTTGGTATTTTGCTGTATAATTTGAATGTTTATGCAATAAGTACATCTCATCCTTAAAAATCATAATATTTAAAATATCCTTGGCCTTACTGATCAGATGGTTGCCACATCATCTAAGTAAGGCAGCATATTAAATGGGTAAAAAAGACTGGACATTGTTACAATACTAGGTAATAGGAATACAGAGGAGTAGCTTTGTTTCCTAGGAGTTTGAAGTCGAGAAAAATTTAAAGGCAATTGGGTATCAGGTATGCAGTTTTGTGGCATGGAATATGTAAGTGCCTTCCTAGGGCAGCCTTTATTTTTACTTAAATTTTAGTTAGTATACAGTGCAATATTCGTGTCAGGAGTAGAACTCAGTGATTCATCACTTACATACAATACCCAGTGCTCACTACAAGTGCCCTTTTTAATACCCATCACCCATCTCGCCCCCCCCCCCCCCCCCCCCCCGCCCAACCTCCCTCTATCAACCCTTGGTTTGTTCTCTGTCATCGAGTCTCTTATGGTTTGTTGCCCTCTTTCCTTTCTTTTTCTTTTTCCTCTTCCCATATGTTCATCTGTTTTGTTTCTTAAATTCCACATATGAGAGAAATTATAGGGTATTTCTTTTCTCTGATTAACTTATTTTGCTTAGCATAATACATTCTAGCTCCATCCACATCATTGCAAATGGCAAAGATTTTTCTTTTTGATGATGGCTAGTATCTCCATAAATATTTATGTGTGTATCTTCTTTATCCATTCCTTGGTTAATGGACATTTGGGCTCTCTCCATAGCTTGGCTATTGTTGATTATGCTGTTGTAAACATCAGGGTGCATGTACTCCGAATCTGTATTTTTGTAGCTGTTGGGTACCTAGTAGTGCAATTGCTGGATCATAAGGTGGTTCTATTTTTAGGTTTTTGTGGAATTTTTGTATTGTTCTCCAGAGTGGCTGTACCAGTTTGCATTCCCACAAACAGTGCAATAGGATTCCCTAGGGCATCTTTTATAATAGCAGGTGTATTCAAATATATCATTTTACCTTGAGAATTTACCCAAATATGAAGGGAAAATCAGTTAGTGCTTCACATTGAAAGAGGTATTTTGGCACAATTTTATGGACCCACAGAACCATTTAATTGAGTGTTGCTAACGGTTTTGGCAGTTATTTTTAAAAGGAACTAGTAATTTCTTTGGCAGTTCATTAGGTACCTTAACACCTGCAAATTAAGTGTGGTAGCATGGACCTGGAGTCTTTTCTATGGCAGTGCTGGAAAATCAGAATGCATTTTTTAGGAGAAAAGTTCACATTGCAAATAAAATAAGTACTTAGTCATTCCTTAATCCAGTTTTTATTCCTCATATGGATGTTTTCCTTTAGCATTGTCACATTATTTTTTGGCCTTGGAAAATCCTAGCCTGTTGACCTGTTGCACAAAAAATAGCCATGAAATATTTTGAGAGTTAGTGATAATTCTCCATTAACTTCTCATTTAAAACTGTCTCAATTTTTTTTAGGCTGAGAATAAAAACATCGGCCTGCAGCTAACGGACATTCTTTTGGGCCAGAAGGATAGGAGCCCCTGATCTAAGGAATCAGGGTAGGTTTAAAGGAAGTTGGCTAGTGAGCTTAAATCTTAATATACTCTGCTATTCATTGTCTGCTTTTAGTTTTATCTTAAGTTGTACTAAGGGGAATATTCAGAAACATATTCTAACTCAGGATAACTTGAAGTAAATCTCATATAAAATTTACTTTCACAGAGTTAAATTTCAGTCTAAAGCCTGGTGACATAATTTAATGCTAGTTCATTGCTACAAAAATTTATCAAGCCCCTGTGGATTCAAGAGAGAATGGGAGGAGAAAGATTGGAGGTAGCACTTTAGGGGACTTTTGCCAATTGCCTAAGGAATGGTAGGTAGGGGCTTACTGGAGGTCACAGATTTACAGTGAGAGCATTCAACAGGTTGTGCATGTTTCTCTTCTCTAGGCCTGTATATGCTTGAGTGGAGGAGTGAGGTTAACTAGATTGTAGTTTTGCCAAGTGGGCAGGTCCACGTGAGAGTGGGAGGGAGTTCAGGGTATACACCTTCCTCACTCAGAAAGGGAGTGGTCATAACTGAATGTGGAATTTAAACTGGTTAAGGAGTTGAGGCCAGATGTGAGGAGGTTGAGGGATGGTGAAAAGTGGTAGTGTCAATGTCTTCTAGGTCTCACTGGAGTCCCTGAAGTTGGTCTTACTGAAGTTGGTGAAGAACTTCTCACCAGAGGAGAGGAACTGACAAAGGAGATGGTAGTGGTTAGAGGGTAACATGGAGTAATTGCAGTTTAAAACTGGTGTCTGACCTTGGAGTTAGGGTGGAGGACAAAGGCTGAGAATCTAGAATACTAGATCACCTGTGTGAATACTGAATTCACCTGGAATCATGGCCATAGTAGTGATTGGGAGTGACAGAGAGCCAGGAACCCAGGTCTTTGCTGAATGAGGAGTGGATGGTGGTCTGATTTTGTGTGACTTCAAGCTCAGCCTTTGTACAGAAAAGAAAGGACAATGGTCTAGATGTAAAGAGAAGCAATAAGGACACCCAGCCCACCTCTAATACCTGTGGTTCAAGGAATGTTGGGAGGGAAATAGCCACCACTTGTGAGGGTGGGTGGGGAGAGAAGTAGTGCCCTCTGGGAAGAGCCAGGTGACAGAGTAGGAAGATGAAGCATTCAGAGAGGTGGCCAAGGATATAGTAGGGGATTTAGCTGATGGCTGCCTGTGAGTTCCAGAGGCACCAGAAAAGGGCTTCAGGCACTAGGGGTCTAGGAGATAGGGTCAAGAAAATGAATGAAGGAGGTTATATGACCATAAAATTTGGAGGAATGAGAAATGACCTGGGTTTCTCACAGTGTCTGTTGTTAACAGGGATAAAAGGTGTGATGAAATTAATCTTAATATCTCCAAGACTATGAGCATAGGAAATTGGGTGGGAGGCAGGCAGTGTGGACATTGCAGCACTCAGGGTCCTGGGTCTCCAGATGCTTGATTGAGAAGTAGTCTTAGACTACGTGCATAGGGCTCCCATTTAACCCCAGCTGGGGGACTGTCTTAATTTTAAGCACTCAGAGCTCAACCTTAGCCCTGCCCAGGGAAGTATAAAGAATAAAAGAGGGTCATGAAAGGTTCTCTTGCTTTATTTATCTTTGCGAATCACTTTGCATATTTCACCACAGAGACTGCATCCCTTTGGCTGTGGCATATTTCTCCTAATTACTTTGTGCTCGATGAAGAGCCCTCCTTCATTTCTTGCTCCTTTCCTTCCCACTTATCCATCTGTTTTTACTTCTGTCAGACAGATGAAAGCAGCAATGTAGGCCTGTCTAAGGGCAGATCAATTACAGGGCCCAGCTCAATTAAGATACTGTCTGCAAGAAGGGATTTGGTCATTTTAGACTAGAGATCATTTCTACCAACCAAAAAGGCATTTGATTCTATCTTCTGGACAATCCAGAAGGATCCCATAGTACAAGCCAAAAGAAACTTAATGTATGAACTGACTTTTAAGTGAATTATTTTGGAGTTAATATGTATTTACTCTTTGTGAGCACTGTATTTAAAATTCAGAATGAACTCTTGGTAAGTCCTTACTGTCCTTGTGGACAGATGCTAATGTCTTTAGTGTCTGTCTGCTCTGTGTCAGTCTGTTGAGCCCTAAACACACTCTATAAAGAGATCCAAAAAAGATTTGCCAAAGGGAACAAATTTTAATTCCAACTTCTCTTTCTGGAATCCTGCTACCTTGACAAGAATATCATAGAGAAATGACATTTCATGAGACATTTGTGGAGTTCTAGCATTTCACTTCTAAATGTCTATTTTGTATGTAAGGGGACTTCTCATATATGAATCAGAATTTTCAAAACAAAGGGAACAAATGTGAATATAAAGGTTGGTTTGAGAAGGAACCCTTTTTTTCCTGTGTAAAATTATAGAATGTGGTAGAAGTGTCAGAGATGGAGTAAAGCAGGGGAAAACTACCCTGATGAAATCATGGTTTTAAAGGTACCCTTTCTTTCCTTAAAAAGAAGTGTATCCTACAGATCACTTATACAGTGTGTAAGCAAAAAGCAGCCAAACTGTACTAATTGTACTAAATTTCAATTTTGCATTGACACTTCACATCTGCAATATAGTCATGAACACAGTGCAGTCCCTGCAAGACCCTGAAAGTCCTGAAATAACAAAGTTAAATCAGATTCCTGCCAAGCTATAAACTTTTAGAGGGCAAAACCAGGCCTTTTATGTCTTATATAGGGACTTTGGGGAAATGATCTCACCCTTTGAGAAGTCCTAGATGCCAAAGCCACAATGATATGATCCTTGAATATAAATGAATTTGGTGTATATTTGTTGAATGAATTGTGGTCTGTGTAATTTTTTAAATACTGTGTATTTTCTAATTCTGTGGGTGCTAGCAATCCAAATGCTTGGGGGTATATAAGGATATGTACAAATATACATGTATATAGGAAGATATACAGACATACACTGACACAGGAGATAACTTGGATATACGGAGACACTCTAAGTCTTAGCTAACATGATTTTTAATTAGCCACAATGTTGCCTTTCCCAGCTATGGTAGATACAGTAAGTTTACTGTAAATGTAGTTATGCTTTGCCAGCTTTTTAATCTCTTTCCTCATAGAGGAAGCAACCATGTTTAAGAAAAACATGTCTTGGGCGCCTGGGTGGCTCAGTGGGTTAAGCCGCTGCCTTCGGCTCAGGTCATGATCTCAGGGTCCTGGGATCGAGTCCCGCATCGGGCTCTCTGCTCAGCAGGGAGCCTGCTTCCCTCTCTCTCTCTCTCTCTCTCTCTCTGCCTGCCTCTCCGTCTACTTGTGATCTCTCTCTGTCAAATAAATAAAATCTAAAAAAAAAAAAAAAAGAAAAACATGTCTTAGGAAGTTATAAAATAAAAGCTTGGGAAGGGAAATGTGACATCTTGTAGCTTAAGCCTGATCTCTCCACCTCTGACCTAGTTTTGACACTTTGAAGTTCTAGTTGGTACAGAAGAAATCCATTTTTTTAATGCTCCAGAAACAAATTTTTTCTTACTGAAAAACTGAAAGGACCTCAACATAGGGCACATATTCCTTAATGAAGAGCTTCTATCATACTTTTAATTGATAGTTCCTCAATCTTGATTCTAAGAAGTTTTATTCAACTGGGCCAATTTTTAAAATGAGAGGGTTGTTTTTGTCCATATGGTATTCATGTGGTTATGAGTATTTGTACATAGCATTCTAGGAATAAAAATTATATTTTAAAATGAAAATTGCAATACCAGCATGTGCCTATTTCTACATAGTTCAGCTGCTTTCAAGGCTTAAAGTGGGTGGGATCACACATCTGAATATTTCAATATAATTGTAGGGTTATTAATGCATGGCAGTTTTGGTTCTGTAAACAAGGGAATAGGCTATTCTGGAGGTTCTTCTGTAGTGGGTAAATAAATTCTCTAAGTGTAAGGATTGGAAACAACCATAACAACAATGAAAACCTATTCCTTTTTGTTAGTGTGGTTTCTGTGAGTTTTTACTGTGACTATAATTCTTCACAGGTATTTATACTCCAATTACCTTACTAGGTTTGGTAGTATAAGCATGACATTCCTCACTGGAGTTTCATTAATTAAACTTGTCTTTTCCATGAAGTAAGGACTTTCTTGGAGTTTGAAATGTAATTGGTCATACTGGGATAGCCACTAGTTTCATTCCTGTTTTTGTCTGGTATAAGCCCCTTCAGTATTTTGTGTGTTTGGTTACAAGATGATCTCTTCATTCTGTTTTGTATTACCATATTATTTCTAATATCTCCTATATTACCACATCTTATTCTAGAAAGTATTTAGAGTGGTTTACAAAGATGCACAACATATAACAAGTTAAATTTTGAGAGTGAAAGTGAAAGAAGAAAGTGGGGTAACAAAAAGTGTTGAATGAAGTTAAGGAAATTGCAGGTTATGGGAACTAACAGTTTTGATTTTGAGAGAACACTTATATGGCTTTGGGTTTATAGCAGACATTTTGAAGAGATCATTACATATTAAGTATAAGAAGAAACCATTTACCTTCCCCCCTTCTATACTTTGATCAGTCTTTAATTCTTTCAAAAGAACTAATATACATAGAAGAGTGGATATCATGTATATGTAAGGTATGAAGAATAAAACATGTACCTTCTGTGTAGTCTTCACCTTGCTTAAAAGAACAGAACATTATCACTTCTTTTGAAGCCCCTTTGTGCTTGTTTCCAATTACATTCACCTCCTTCCCCCCCCCCCCCTTACTGGCTGTAACTAGTATCTCCAACTTTGCAGTTATGCCTTATCATTTAAGTTTTAACATCTGTTTACATATTTTTAAGCAAAAAAAATGAAACCATAATGTTTTTTGCTTCTTGTGCTTAGCCTTGTTTGACATTCCTCTGTGCTGAAGTTTGTACCACAGTTAATTCATTTTTCTCTTACGTGAATGTGTACTATTTATTGATTCCCATATAAACAACAGTGCTGTCAGTGTTCCTATTTACATCTCTTGGTTCATGTCTCCCTTGTGTATGTCTTACAGATACACATATGTAAGACTTTCTCTAGGCTATATAATTATCAAATGTTGTGTCATAGGGATTGTGAATATTCAGCTTCACTGGATAATGCCAAATTGTTTTCCAAAGTAGTTATACCATTTTATGCTCCTGCTAGTGTAATGGAAACTCTTGTGATCCATATCCTCATAATACTTGGAATTGTCTGACTTTGTGCTGTTTGCTCATTTGGTGGGTGATCGATGTATTTTTTTCTAAAGGTACTGCCAGATGAGAAGCTTGGCATCAGAGGTGAAATCCTGTTTATTTAGTCCACCAGACCCTTCTGGACAACTTGTCTTTAGTCCCTGAGGTTTACCTTTATATTGGCCCAAACGTTACTGTTTCCTATTTGCTTTAGCTCCCTGAATTACTAACATTCATGTGGTATAACCTACCTAGATTGAGAATTTAGAACATGGTTTCAGATGTCTTCAGTTGTGATTTTCTCAATTAATTCAACATAATTACTTGGTACTGTACCTAGTCTATGCCAAGATATGTTCTCTGCTCCAAGAGACCTTATATGTGTTTTGAGGGTGAGGGCCAATAAGGCTATAAACAAATTATAAATTAAAGTGCAAAAATGAACTTTTGGGGCTTCATCAAGATAAAAAGCTTTTGCACAGCGAAAAAGGGTCAGCAAAACTAAGAGGCAACCCACGGAATGGGAGAAGATATTTGCAAATGACATTATAGACAAAGGGCTGGTATCTGAGATTTATAAAGAACTTCTCGAACTCAACACTCAAAAACAAATAATCCACTCAAAAAATGGGCAAAAGACATAAACAGACATGTCTCCAAAGAAGACCTACAAATGGCTAACAGATGCATGAAAAAATGTTCAACATCACTAGCCTTCAGGGAAATACAAATCAAAACCACAATGAGATACCACCTTGTGCTAGTTACAATGGCAAAAATTAACAAAACAAACATGTTGGCAAGGATGTGGAGAAAGGGGAACCCTCTTACACTGTTAGTGGGAATGCAAGCTGGTACAACCACACTGGAAAACGGTATGGAAGTTCCTCAAGATGTTAAGAACAGAGCCACCCTATGACCCAGCAATTGCACTACTAGGTATTTATCCCAAAGATATAGATGTAGTGAAAAGAAGGGACACATGCACTCCAATGTTCCTAGCAGCAATATCCACAATAGCCAAACTGTGGAAGGAGCCCAGATGCCCTTCAATAGATGAATGGATAAAGAAGATGTGATCCATATATACAGTGGAATATTACTCAGCCATCAGAAAGGATGAATACACACTATTTGCATCAGTGTGGATGGAACTGGAGGGAATTATGCTAAGTGAAATAAGTCAAGCAAAGACAGATATATGGTTTCACTCATATGTAGAACATAAGGAATAGTGCGGAGGACCATAGGGCAAGAGAGGGAAAACTGAAGGGGGAGAAATCAGAGAGGGAGATGAACGATGAGAGACTCTCAACTATAGAAAACAAACTGAGGGTTTGGGGAGTGGTCGGAGGATGGGGTAGCTGGGTGATGGGTATTAAGGAGGGCACGTGTTGTAATGAGCACTGGGTGTTATATGCAACTAATGAATCATTGAACACTACATCAAAAACTAATGATATACTATGCAGTGGCCTACAGAACATAATAAGTGCCATGAAGGAAACATCAGATGTCGAGATGGAGAGTAATGTGGGAAATGTACATCAGGCCTTTCAGGCAGGTGAATTTTAGTTGAGACATGATGAAAAGGAAAAGGTTAGTTATGCCATGTGACTATGACTAATATGTGTGGGGCAGGCTGGGGAGAGGAAAGGAAATAGGGAAGGCATTTCAGGCCAACAACAAATAATACATGTAAGAAACTTGAAGGCAGGATAAAACCTAGCATATTTAGGAATTGTAAGAAGGCAGATGTGGCTGGAAGGAAGATGCTGGTTTGGAGTATTGTGGTAAGACTATGAAGATTAAGAAAGACCCAGATCATGTAGAACCTTCTAGGCAGGGTAACAAGTATAGATTCATGCTTAAATGCAATGAAAGCTGGTGAAAGATTTGAAAAGGAGGCTAAAGGGTAGAGGGCGACATGATCTAGTTGAAATTTTAAGATAACTCTTGCTTATACATGAAGAATGGATTGAGGTGCAGGAAGAGTGTTCAAAGTACCACAAAATTACAGATATTTGGAGGTACCTGTTCTCTAAGATGATACAAGGGGAGGTCCTTCCCTTCAGAAGTTAATTATTTGGGGTAGTAGAACACCTTAAAAAACTGGTAGTAGGGGCACCTGGGTGGCTCAGTGGGTTAAAGTCTCTTCCTTCAGCTCAGGTCATGATCCCAGGGTCCTGGGGTCAAGCCCCGTGTCAGGCTCTCTGTTAAGCTGGGAGCCTGCTTCTCCCTCTCCTTCTGCATGCCAGTCTGTTTACTTGTGCTATCAAATAAAATCTTTAAAAAAATTGATAGTACTAACTGTACAGTTTTCTGTACAAAGAAAACATACCTTAGAGGTTCAGAAAAGGAGCAGTTAGGAAAGGCTTCTTGGGCAGCTGTCAGATTCAATATAGATCTGGAAGAATGAGTAGAAGTTGAATAGGGAAATGGGGAAAGCATTCCAAGCAGGAAAAAAATGGTGTAGACCTCTGTTTGGATAGAACAGAGGAGGGCTGGGAGGTGAATTTAGAGGGAAAGCCTTTGTCAGGTTGTGAGAGACCTTGAATGACTTCTCTGTCCTAAATATGTCGCCATGAGTGGAGTGGTAAATTGATACACCTTTCACATCTTTGTGAGGATGTAGCTGACAATCCTAGTTTAGAAGACTTCACTAGGAATACAGTTTCCTTACAAAGAGATTCTGACATCCTTTATTGTAAGCTGATTTTGTTGGTCCTGGATTACTTTCTCATGGGACTTTACTAAGTCACTGGTTGATTTTTTTTTTTTTCTAGTTTGTCATTGGGTCTTCATATAGAAGAACCAATTGTTTTTTAAATAAATATGTCTAGCTAAAAAAAAAAAATAAGGGCAGGGGCACCTGGGTGGCTCAGTGAGTTAAGCATCCAACTCTGGATCTCCACTCAGGTCTTGATTCTAGGGTCATGAGTTCAAGCCCCAAGCTGGGCTCTACTTAAAACAAAACCAAAAATGCATACACACACACACACACACACACACACACACACACACACACACAGATGGAGGGCGGTGGTCATTTACCTTACTCAAGACTTTTTTTATTTCACCAATGGTGTGAAGAAATCGTTAAGGCAACATGTATCTGCAGAATTTATTTGGATTAAGGAGGATCAAGTCAAGTGTTGTTTTCAAGAAACTAAAGGTCCAGTTAGGTACAAATCCTAGTACATATAATCCAAGCGCTTCCCCCTCCATATTTCATCCTTTAATTAACACCTAAATTCCTCTCTAGCCTGCTCTAAATTCCCCTCTAGCCTACTCTTAAGGTAAAAATAGTGAGACCATGTGATATCCCTGGATTTGGCTTCCTTCATCTGCGACTTCACCTCTACCCCATCATGCCTGTAGCCAGGAATGGTATGTGGTCTGTCCAGGCTTTGCCTGGTCAAAGTCTGAGTCTAGCTGTGTAGTTGACATCAGTCTTAAGCTCCTGAGAATATGTACATTCTTCATCTGCTTTTCCATTGTTTTGTATACCTATAGATATTCTCTTGAATTTGATTCACTACATATTTTTATTCACAAACCCGATAGATGTTCCTTGTCCAGAATAATAGATTTCTCTTAGAATGATGCTATCCAGAACCTTACACATGTAACAAATTTTTCTAAACCTATTTTCCTCTAAAAGCCCCCTGGTGCCCTTTTGGCCATTTTTCTCTTTTGGCTCAGTACTACCTATCATACTTCATTAAGTGCTGCTCTCAAGGGGCATTGAGTGATACCACAAGTATAATAAATGTCATAGGTACCTGCCAACCTCCTCACACCTCCTTTCAGATGACTTGAGCCATTTTGATAGCCTGCCACAGATTCAGAGGGACTCCTTAAGTTCCCAGGGTGTGTGACATTCCACTTGTCCTCTGGGAGGCCCGCTGTCTTGGGAGAAGAGGGCTTAAACAAGTGAGGAGTGAGTGGAAAGCACAAGACTGGCATCTCCAAGATGCCAGTCACCTTTATTCAGCTCAGCCTGGGCAGTGGCAGAGCTGTGATGCACCTACTACCACTACCTCCCTCTCCCTGCAGCTGTTGGCAGTGAGCTGCAGAAGCTGAGCAAAGTTAAAATGGATTTTTCTCTGGAAAGGGCTTAGGACTGTGATGCAACTTATGAGAAAGTGATGTGAATGCAGATATAAGACAAAAATAAGTAATAAACACTGAATAATGTTTAAGAAGAGAGCATGATTTAAATCTCATAACATTTCATTATAAGGACTCATTCTCTATCATAAAGCCAGGTCCACATCCTGGCAGGCAACCCACAGAATAAGTTTTTTGTTGATCTGACTATCATAAACTCTGCAATGAATATTTCTCTGATTCTTGTTCATTTAGTAGCCACTTGTCTTCAGAAGTGAATTGTTCTGAACTGGAGATGGGTACACGGGAAAGCAGGCTATTGTAGAAACTCTGAATGTTCTATTGCCCTTTTAAAAAATTTATTAAGTAATTACTGCCCCCAGGGAAATCAAATCAAGGAAATGGAGACATAGCCACCTAATGCAGATCTAATCTTGAAGGCAGGAGCTCACAAATTTGTCTTCTTTCTGTTACCAGTACTTTATACAGTGCCTTATATGCAAAAGGTGCTCAGTAGGGATTTACCACACCCATCCCTTTTTTTTAGTTTGGAAATAATTTCAAACTTATAGAAAAGCTGAAATACACTGCAGAAAATACTCATACCCATTATCTAGGTTCATTTATTGTTGATATTTTGTGCCATTTACATGCTCATGTACACATGATTTTTCTCCCTATCAAACTTCAAACCCCTGTATGTAGATATGTATATATTTTTTTTTCTGAAACCATTTGAGATTAAGTTGTATACCTCATGATTCTTTAAACAGTTTAGTATATCCTATAACTAAGGATATTCTCATACATGACCACAGTACTTTACCAACCTTGATAAATTTAATATTGATAAAATACTTTCATCTAATATACTGTCCACATTCCATTGACCCAGTATTTTTTATAGCAGGTTTTTTTTTTTTTTTTTTCCAGTCTAGGGTCACTTATTGCATTTGCTTCTGTCTCTCTAGTTTCTTTTACTCCAGAATAGTCACATAACCTTTCTATGTCTTTTATGACATCAGTTTTTTCAAAATACAGCTTTGGGGTGCCTGGGTGGCTCTCTCGGTCAGAGGTCTGCCTACAGCTCAGTTCATGATCCCAGGGTCCTGGGATGGAGTCCCATGTCAGGCTCCTTGCTCAGCAGGGAGCCTACTTCTCCTTCTGCCTGCTCTGCCTGCTGCTCTGCCTACTTATGGTCTCTCAAATAAATAAAGTCTTTAAAAAAAGAATAAAAATAAAAATACAGCCTTATTGACATAGAATTTACGTGTGATAAAAATCACCAGTTTAAGTAACACTTCATTGATTTTTAGTAAACTTACAGAATTGTGCAAACATCTCTACAATCCAGCTTCAAAACATTGCATTTACCACAAAATGATACCTTGTGACCATTTGCAGTCAATCCCTGCTACCAGCTCTAGCAGACCACTACAGTGAACCCCTAACAATTCATTAGGTACAGTTTTGGTTTGCTTACATTGGTACTGGTTCCCCCTGGAGATCTCTGCTTGCATGTATCTTTTTTGTTTTGTTTTGTTTTGTTTTTAATGTTAGTTACCATATCGTACATTAGTTTTTGATGTGGTGTTCCATGATTCATTGTTTGTGTATAACACCCAGTCCTCCATGCAATACATACCCTCCTTAATACCCATCATTGGGCTAACCCATCCCCGCCTTTACAACCCTCAGTTTGTTTCCTAGAGTCCATAGTTTGTCTCCCCCTCCCCATCCCACCTCATTTCCCCTTCCTTCTCGTAATGTCCTCGATGCTATTCCTTATGTTCCACAAATAAGTGGAACCATATAATAATTGACTTTCTCTGCTTAACTTATTTCACTTAGCATAATCTCCTCCAGTCCCAACCCTATTGGTGCAAAAGTTGGGTATTCATCCTTTCTAATGGCTGAATATTCCATTGTGTATATGGACCACATCTTCTTTATCCATTCATCTGTTGAAGAGCATTTGGGCTCCTTCCCCATTTTGGCTATTGTGGACATTGCTGCTATGACCATTGGGTGCATGTGGCCTTTCTTTTCACTACATCTGTATCTTTGGGGTAAATTACTAGTAGTGCAATTGCTGGGTCATAGGGTAGCTCTATTTTTAACTTTCTAAAGAACCTCCACACTGTTTTCCAAAGTGGCTGTACCAACTTGCATTTCCACTAACAGTGTAAGAGGGTTCCACTTTCTCCACAACCTCTCCAACATTTGTTGTTTCTTGCCTTGTCAATTTTTGCCATTCTAACTGGTATAAGGTGGTATCTCAGTGTGGTTTTGATTTGAATTTCCCTGGTGGCTAATGATGATGAATATTTTTTTCATCTGTCTGTTAGCCATTTTATGTCTTCTTTGGAGAAGTGTCTGTTCATGTCTTCTGCCCATTTTTTTTACTAGATTTTTTTTTTTTCTTGGTGTTGAGAAGTTCTTTATAGATCTTGGGTATCAGCCCTTTTTCTGTAGTATCATTTGCAAATATCTTCTCCTATTCTGTGGGTTGCCTCTTTGTTTTGTTGACTGTTTCTTTTGCTGTGCAGAAACTTTTTATCTTGATGAAGTCCCAAAGTTCATTTTTGCTTTTGTTTCCATTGCCTTTGGAGACATGTCTTGAAAGAAGTTGTTGTGGCCGATGTCATGGAGGTTACTGCTTATGTTCTTTTCTAGGGTTTTAATGGATTCCTGTTTCACATTGAGGTCTTTCATCCATTTAGAGTTTCTTTGTGTATGGTGTAAGAGAATGGTTGAGTTTCATTCTTCTGTATATAGCTGTCCAGTTTTCCCAGCAACATTTATTGAAGAGACTGTCTTTTTTTCTATTTATTTATTTATTAGCATATAATGTATTATTTGTTTCAAGAGTACAGGTCTGTGATTCTTCAGTCTTGCACAATTCATAGCACTCCCATAGCACATTCCTTCCCCATGGTCTATCACCCAGCCACCCATCCCATTTAGCCCCCTCCTCTCCAGCAATCCTGTTTGTGAGACAAACCGTAAGACTCTTAATCTCAGGAAGCAAACTGAGGGGACTGTCTTTTTTCCATTGGATATATTTTCCTTCTTTGTCAAAGATTAGTTGACCATAGAGTTGAGGGTCCATATGAGGGCTCTCTATTCTGTTCCATTGATCTATTTGTATATATCTATGCTTGAACATGGGAGCAGCCAGGTACATAAGCCAACTGTTAAAATAGACATATTGGTAATAATACATTAATTGTTAGAGATCTCAACACTCCACTCTCAACAATAGACCAAAAAACAAAAGTCCAGGACCTGACGGATTCCCTAGGGAATTCTACCAAACATTTAAAGAAGAAGTAATACCTATTCTCCTGAAGCTGTTTCAAAAAATAAATAGAAGGAAAACTTCCAGACTCATTCTTTGAGGCCAGCATTACCTCAATCCCAAAACCAGGTAAAGACCCCATCAAAAAGGAGAGTTTCAGACCAATACCCATGATGAATATGGATGCCAAAATTCTCAACAAGATCCTAGCTGATAGGATCCAACAGTACATGAAAAGGATTATCCATCATGATCAGGGTGGGATTTATCCCTGAGATGCAGGGGTGGTTCAACATTTGCAAATCAATCAATGTGATAGAACAAATCAATAATAGAAGAGAGAAGAACTGTATGGTCCTCTCAGTTGATGCAGAAAAAGCATTTGACAAAATACAGCATCCTTTCATGATTAAAACTCTGCAGAGTGTAGGGATAGAGGGAACATTCCTCAATTTCCTAAAAACCATCTATGAAAAGCCCACAGCAAATACCATTCTCAATGGGGGAAAAAGCTGAGAGCCTTCCCCTTAAGATCAGGAATGGTATAAGGACGCCCACTCTCGCCACTATTGTTCAACATAGTACTAGAAGTCCTAGCAACTGCTTGCAGGTATCTCTTCCAATAAGTCATGCTTCTGTCCTAATACTTGTCCATCTCCAATTTTCCAGGGCAGCAGCTTGCCCTGTGACCTCAGTTCTCTAACAGATCTAAAAAAAGTTGATTTTCACTTCTTTCAGAGATTTCTTGAGAGGATGTGGGTGATTACTTCCAAACTCTTTACATGCTGACCAGAAACCAGAAGCTCTATTTAAGGGTTTTCAAGAGAGCAAAGATGCCAGTATTTAAAAACTCATCAACAAGGTGATGGGTATTAAGAGGGCATGTGTTATGATATGCACTGGGTGTTATATGTAACTAATGAATCATTGAACACTACATCAAAAACTAATGATGTACTATACAGTGGCTAACTGAACATAATTATAATTAATTTAAAAATTTAAAAAATAAAAATAAAAACTTATCAGCAAAATATCAAATTAAGGATAATATCACTTTGTTTTTAATTCCAGTTAACCCAAAGTATTATATTAGTTTTTGGTGTATAGTATAGTGATTCAAATCTTCCATGTATCACCCTGTGCTCATTATAACAAGTGTATTTCTTTATCACCAACCCCTATTTAATTCATCGCCCCCCACCCCTCTGGTAGCAGTCAGTTCTTTATAGTTAAGAGTCTGTTTCTTTAACTTTTTTTCCCTTTGTTTGTTTTGTTTCTTAAATTCCACTTATAAGTGAGATAGTATGATATTTGTCTTTGACTTATTTCACTTAGCATTATAATCTCTAGTTGCAAATGGCAAGACTTCATTATTTTTTATGGCTGAATAATATTCTATTGTACAAATATACAATGTTTTCTTTACCCATTCATCAATCAACAGACACTTGACCTGCTTCCGTATCTTGGTTATTGTAAATAATGCTGCTGTAAACATAGGTGTGCAAGAATCCCTTTCAGTAGTGTTCTTGTATTCTTTGGTAAATAACAGTAGTGTGATTGCTGGATCATAGGTAGTTCAACTTTTAATTTTTTGAGGAACCTCCACTCTGTTTTCCAGATGCTACACCCATTTGCATTCCAACCCAGAGTGCAAGAAGTCTCCTTTTTCTTTACATCCTCATCAACATCTCTTATTTCTTGTGTTGTTTATTTTAGCCAGTCTGATGGGATGTGAGGTGCATGTAGCTGTCCAGTTTTTCCAACACCATTTGTTAAAGAGACTTTTTCCCATTGCATATTCTTGCTTTTTTGGTCAAAGATTGACTGTATAATTGTGGGTTTATTTTTTGGGCTCCCTGTTCTGCTCTATTAATCTATGTGTCTGTTTTTCTGCCAGTATCATACTGTTTTGATCACTACAACTTTTTAATATATAACCTGAAGTCTAGAATTGTGATATTTCTAGTGTTGTTCTTTTTCAAGATTGCTTTGTCTATTCAGGGTCTTTTATGGTTCCATACTAAGTTTAGGATTGTTTGTTCTAATTCTATAAAATGCTATTGGTATTTTGATAGACCTTGTATTAAATTTGTAGATTGCTTTGGGTAGACATTTTACCAATATTTGTTCTTGCAATCCATGAGCTTGGAATGTCTTTCCATTTTTTTGTATTATCTGAAATTTCTTTCATCAGTGTTTTATAGTTTTCAGAGTACTTATCTTTTAACTCTTTGAGTTTATTCCTAGGTATTTTGTGTTTTTGGTGCAATTATAAATGGGATTGTTTCCTTAATTTCTTTTTCTGGTGCTTCATTATTAGTGTATACATTATTGACATATAGAATTAGTGTATACATTATTTTTTTAAGGTTTTTTATTTATTTGGCAGAGCACAAGCAGGGGGAGCAGCAGGCAGAGGGAGAAGCAGGACCAGGATCATGACCTGAACCGAAGGCAGATACTTAACCGACTGAGCTACCCAGGCATCCCGGTGTATACATTATTAATATATAGAATTAGTGTATAAAAATATAGATTTCTGTATGTTGATTTTCTATCCTGTGACTTCACTGAATCCATTTATCAGTTTTAGTAGTTTTTGGTGGAGTCTTTAGGGTTTTCTATATGTAGTATCATGTCATCTGCAAGTAAAGTTTAACTCCTTCCTTTCTTTTTTTTTTTTTTTTTAAGATTTTTTATTTATTTATTTGACAGACAGAGATCACAAGTAGGCAAAGAGGCAGGCAGAGAGAGAGGAAGGGAAGCAGGCTCCCTGCTGAGCAGAGAGCCCGATGCGGGGCTCGATCCCAGGACCCTGGGATCATGACCTGGGCCAAAGGCAGAGGCTTTAACCCACTGAGCCACCCAGGTGCCCCAACTCCTTCCTTTCTGATTTGGATGCCTTTTATCTCTCTTTCTTGTCTGGTTACTGTGGCTAGGACTTCTACTACTATGTTGAATAAAAGTGGGAGAGGACATTGTTGTCTTATTCCTGATCTTTGAGGAAGAGCTTTCAGTTTTTCACCGATGAGCATAATGTTAGCTTTAGGCTTTTTCATATTTCATATTTTTCATATTTTGTGATGTTCCCTCTAAACTTACTTTGTTGAGAGTTTTTAAGAAGGGGTGTTGTATTTTGTCAAATGCCTTTTCTGTATTTTTTGAAATGAACATAAGGTTTTTATCCTTTCTTTTGTTAATGTGATGTGTTATGTTGATTTGCAAATACTGAACTACCCTTGCATCCTAGGAATAAATCACACTTGATCATGGTGAATTTTTTTTAATGCATTATTGGCTCTCATTTGCTAGTATTTTGTTGAGGATTTCTGCATCTATGTTCTTCAGAGATACTGCTCTATAGTTCCCTTTTTTGTGTGTGGTGTTTATATCTTTGGTATCAGGGTAATGCTAGCTTCATAGAAGGGATTTAGAAGTTTTCTTTCTATATTTTGGAATAGTTTGAGAAAAACAGGTATTAACTCTTCTTCAAATGTTTGGTAGAATTCATCTGTGAAGCCGTCTGATCCTGGACTTTTTTTTTTTTTTTCCTGATTCAATTGAATTAGTAATGAATGGTCTGTTCAAATTTTCTATTTCTTCCTGCTTCGGTTTTGGTAGGTTATGTTTCTAGGAATATACCCATTTCTCCCAGGTTGTCCAATTTGTTGGCATATAATTTTTCATAATGTTCTCTCATAATTGTTTGTATTTCTGTTGTGCTGGTGATTATTTCTCCTCTTTCAAGATTTTATTTGATTCCCCCCTTCACTTTTGATGAGTCTGGCTAGTTTATCAGTTTTGTTGATATTTTCAAAGAACCAGTTCCTGGTTTCATCAATCTGTTCTATTTATTTTGTTTCTCCTCTCACCTTTATTATTTCTTCTACTGATTTTGGATTGGATTTGTTCTCCTTTTTTCTAGTTCCTTTGGGTAAAAGGTTAGGTTGTTTATTGGAGATATTTCTTGCTTCCTGAGGTAGGCCTGTATTACTATAAACTTCCTTCTTAGAACTGCTTTTTTGTATCCCAAAAATTTGGGACCATTGGGCTTTCATTTTTACTTGTCTCTATGTATTTTTTGATTTTCCATTTGATTTCTTGGTTGACCCATTCACTGTCTAGTAGTGTATTATTTAACCTTCATGAGTTTGTGTTCTTTCCAGATTTTTTCTTGTGGTTGATTTCTAGTTTCATAGCATTGTGGTTGGAAAAAATGCATGGTGTATGGCTTCAGTTTTATTGAATTTGTGAAGATATATTTTGTGACCTAACATGTGATCTATTCTGGAAAATGTTCCATGTGCACCTGGAAAAAATGTGTATACTGCTATTTTAGGATGTAATGTTATGAATATATCTGTTATATCTAGTCCAATGTATCATTCAAAACCACTATTTCAGGGCGCCTGGGTGGCTCAGTGGGTTAAGCCGCTGCCTTCGGCTCAGGTCATGATCTCAGGGTCCTGGGATCGAGCCCCGTATCGGGCTCTCTGCTCAGCAGGGAGCCTGCTTCCTCCTCTCTCTCTCTACCTGCCTCTCTGCCTGCTTGTGATCTCTCTCTGTCAAATAAATAAATAAAATCTTTAAAAAAAAAAAAAACACTATTTCATTGTTGGTTTTCTATCCATTGATGTAGTACGGTGTTAAAGTCCCCTACCATTATTGTATTACTACCAATTTCTTCTTTTATTTTTGCTAATAGGTGCTTTATGTATCTAGGTGCTTCCATGTTGGGTCCATAAATATTTACAGTTGTAGTATTGTTGGACTGTTCTTTTTATGATTATGCAGTATTTTTTGTATGTGGTTACAGTCTTTAAGTCTATTTTGTCTGATGTAAGTATTGCTATCCTCAGTTTTTTCGCCACTTCCATTTAACTGATAAATGCTTTTTCATTCCTTCATTTTCAATCTACATGTGTCTTAAGTCTGAAATAAGTTTCTTGTTGGCAGCAAATAGATGGGTCTTTCTTTAATATCCATTCCATCATTCTGTGGCTTTTTACTTTTTATTTATTTATATTTAAGTCCAACATAGGGCTTGAACTCACAATCCTGAGATCAAGACTTGTGCTGAGATCTTGTGTCAGTTACTCAACTGAGCCCCCCAGGCACCATTCTGTGGCTTTTTATTGTCGCATTTAGTTCATTTACATTCAAATTAGTTACTGATAACTGTGTACTTACTGCCATTTTGTTACTTGTTTTATAGTTCTTTTACTTTGTTTTCTTTTTCCTCTTGAAGTTTGCTGGCTTTTAGTGATATACATGAATTCCTTCTTTATTTTTTTTAACATATCTATTACTGGTTTTTTGATTTGTAATTATCATTAGGTTGATGTATAACATCTTGTGTGTATAACAAGCTGTATTAAATTGAAGGTTTCCTAAGTTTCAACCCATTTTAAAAGCACTATATTTTTACTCCACTCCTTCCCACATTTTAGGTGTATTGTCATCCTTTTATTTTGTGAATCCCTTGACTGATTTCGTAGATATTTTTACAGCTTTTGTGCTTCCTACTTTTCTTACTCCTACTTACTGTCTTCCCTTTATACTCAAAGAATCCCCTCTAACATTTTTTGTAAGGCTGGCATAATCGTGATGAATTCCTTTAAATTTTTTTGTCTGGGAACCTTTTTATCTCTCTTTCTGTTCAGCATGACAGCCTTGCAGGATACAGTATTCTTGGTTGCAGATTTTTTTTTCTTTTAGCACTTTAAATATATCATGCCACTGTCTACTGGCCACAGATTCTGCTGAAAAATCAGGCTATAGTATTAAGGAGTTTCCCGTATAGGTAATTGCTTCATATTCTTGTGCTGCTTTTAATATTCTCTTTTTAATCACTTATTTTTGCCATTTCAATTGCTATGCATCTTGGTATGGACATCCTTGGCTTGTTGGGCACTCTCTGTGCCCTGGATCTGGATTTCTATTTCCTTCCCCAAATTAGGGAAATTTTCAGCTATTACTTCGTCAAATATTCTGCCTCCATTTCTCTCTCTCTCTTCTTCCTGGGATCCCTATAATGTGAATGTTGTTACTCTTGATGGTGTCACTGAGTTCCCTTATTCTATCCTCATTCTTTATTAATCTTTTTTTCTTTATCCTATTTAGCTTGATTGCTTTCTATTACTCTGTCTTCCAGGTTGCTGGTCCATTATTTTGCTTCCTTTAATCTGTTATTTAGTCCCTCTAGTATTTTTAGTTGCAGCTATTGAGTTCTTTATCTCTGATCAGTTATTTTTTATGTTTTCTATCTCTGTTGAAAGTCTCACTGAAATCTTCCACTCTTAAGTTCAGTGAGTATCTTTATAGCTATTGCTTTAAATTCACTATCAAGCATGTTACTTGTCTCTGTTTTGTTTGGCATTCTTGCTGTGATTTTGTCCTGTTTTTTCATTTGGTGCATATTATTCTGTCTGCTCATTTTCTCTAAGTTTCTGTATCTGTTTCTATATATTAGGAAAGTCAGCTGTCTCTTGCTCTCTTTTTAAAAAAAATTCTTTAAAAACTTTTTATTTAAGTTTAATTAACATATCTAATGTATTATTAGTTTCAGCAGTATAGGCCTATGATTCATCAGTCTTATATAATATTCAGTGCTCATTACATCATATGCCTTCCTTAATGTCCATCACCCAATTAACCCATCCCTCTACCTCCCTCCTCTCCAGCAACCCTCAGTTTGTTTTCCTATGGTTGAGTCTTTTGTGGTTTGTCTCCCTCTGTGGTTCTGTCTTGTTTTATTTTTTCCTCTCCTACTCTATGATCCTCTGTTTTGTTTCTTAAATTCCACGTATCAGTGAGATCCTGTGATAATTGTCCTTCTCTGATTGACTTACTTCATATAGCATAATACCTCTAGTTCCATCCACATTATGCAAATGGCAAGCTTTTGTTATTTTTGATGGCTGAGTAATATTCCATTGTAGACATATATCACATTTTCTTTATCCATTCATCTATTGTTTATCTGTCTATTGATGGATATCTAGGATCTCTCCATATTTTGGCTATTGTGGACATTGCTGTGATAAATATTGGAGTGCAGGTACCCCTTTGGATCACTACATTTGTCTTTTTAGGGTAAATATCCAGTAGTGCAATTGCTGGGTCATGGAGTAGGTCTATTTTCAAATTTTGAAGAACCACTGTACTGTTTTCCACAGTGGCTGCACCAGCTTGTAATCCCACCAACAGCGTAGGAAGGTTCTCCTTTCTCCATATCCTTGCCAACATCTGTTGTTTCCTGACTTACTAATTTTAGCTATTCTGACTGGTGTGAGTTGGTATCTCAGTGTGGTTTTGATTTGTCTTTCCCTGATGCTGAGTGATATTGAGCATTTTTTCATATGTCTCTTGGCCATTTGGATCTCTTTGCAGAAATGTCTGTTCCTGTCTTCTGCCCATTTCTTGATTGTTTTTTCAGTGCTGAGTTTGATAAGTTACAGATTTTGCATACTAACCCTTTATCTGATATGTTATTTGCAAATATCTTCTCCCATTATGTTGGTTATCTTTTGGTTTTATTGATTGTTTCCTTTGCTGTGCAAAAGCTTTTTATCTTGATGAAGTCCTAAGAGTTCATTTTTGCCTTTGTTTCCCTTGCCTTTGCAGATGTGTCTAGCAAGAAGTTGCTGCTGCCAGGATCACGAAGGTTGCTGCCTGTGTTCTCCTCTAGGATTTTGATGGACTCCTGTCTCATATTTAGGTTCTTCATCCATTTTGGGTCTATTTCTATGTATGGTGTAAAGAAATGGTCCAGTTTCATCCTTCTGCCTGTGGCTGTCCAGTTTTCCCAACACCATTTGTTGAAGAGACTGTCTTTTTTCTAGTGGATATTCTTTCCTTCTTTTTCGAAGATTAGTTGATCATAGAGTTGAGGGTTCATTTCTGAGTTCTCTATTCTGTTCCATCGATCTATGTGTCTGTTTTTGTGCCAGTACCATACTGTTTTGATGAGTATAGCTTTGTAATAGAACTTGATGTCCAGAATTATGATGCCACCAGCTTTGGTTTTCTTTTTCCAACTTTCCTTAGGTTATTTGGGTTCTTTTTTTCTGGTTCCATACAAACTTTAGTATTATTTGTTCCAGCTCTGTGAAAAAAGTGGATGGTATTTTGAAAGTGATTGCATTGAATGTGTAGATTGCTCTACGTAGCATAGACATTTTCACAATATTTGTTTTTCCAAATGTTCCATGAGCATGCAATGTTTTCCCATTTCTTTGTGTCTTCCTCAATTTCTTTCATGAGTATTCTATTGTTTTCTGAGTACAGATCCTTTGCCTCTTTGGTTTACTTTTTTCCTAAGTGTAGTATGGATTTTGGTGCAATTGTAAATGGGACCAACTTTTTAATATCTCTTTCTTCGGTCTCTTTGCTACTGTATAGAAATGCCACTGGTTTCTGTGCATTGCTTTTGTATCCTGCCATGTTTCTGAATTCCTATATGAGTTCTGGCAATTTTGAGGTGGAGTCTTTTGAGTTTTCCACAGAGAGTATTATGTCATCTGCAGAGAGTGAGAGTTTGACTACTACTTTGCTGATTTGGAGGCACTTTATTTCTTTTTATTGTCTGGTTGCTGAGGCTAGGACCTCTAGTACTGTGTTGAACAGCAGTGATGATAGTGGATATCCCTATCATGTTCTTGATAATAGCAGAAAAGCTCTGTTTTTTGCCATTGAGAGTATTTGCTTTGGGATTTTTCATAGATCGCTTTATGACATTGAGATATATTCTGTCTATCCCTACACTGTAAAGAGTTTTAATCAAGAAAGGACTTGGTACTATGTCAAAAGCTTTTTCTGCACCTACTGAGAGTATCATATGGTTCTTGTCCTTTCTTTTATTTATATAGTGTATCACATTGTTGACTGATTTGCAGTTGTTGAACCATGCTTGCAGTCCAGGAATAAATCCCACTTGGTTGTGGCGAATAATTTTTTTAATGTACTGTTGGATCCTATTGGCTAGGATCTTGTTGAGTATTTTTGCATCCATGTTCATCAGGGATATTGGTCTGTAGTTCTTCTTTTTGATGGGGTGTTTGTCTGGTTCTGGGATCAGAGTAATGCTGGCCTCCTAGAACAAGTTTGGAAGTTTTCCCTCCATTTCTGTTTTTTGGAACAGCTTCAAGAGAATAGGTATAATTTCTTCTTTAAATGTTTTTTAGAATTCCCCTGGGAAGCCATCTGGCCCTCGACTCCTGTTTGTTGGGAGGTTTTTGAGTACTGTTTTAGTTTCCTTGCTGGTTATTGGTCTGTTCAGATTGTCTATTTCTTCTTGTTCAATCTTGGTAGTTTATAAGTATCTAGAATGCATCCATTTCTTCCAGATTGCCTAGTTTGTTAGCATATAGTTGCTGGTAATAAGTTCTAACAATTGTCTATTTCCTTGGTATTGGTCCTGATTCCTCCCCTCTTGTTCATGATTTTATGAGTTTCTCTTTCCTTCGGATAAGTATGGCTAGAGGTTTATCAATCTTATTCTTTCAAAGAACCAGCTTCTAGTTTCGTTGATCTATTCTACTGCACTTCTAGTTTCTATTTCATTGATTTCTGCTCTAATCTTTATTAATTCACTTCTCCTGCTTGGTTTAGGCTTTATTTGCTGTTCTTCCTCCAGATCCTTTCGGTGTAAGGTTAGCTTGTGCATTGTGGGATTTCTCTTGAGAGAGGCTTGGATGCCTAGGTTCTTCCCTCCAAGGACTGCCGTTGCAGTATCTCATAGGTTTTGAACCAATGTATTTTCATTTTCATTGGTTTGCATGAATTATTTAAGTTCCTCTTTAATTTACTGGTTGACCTCTTCATTCTTTCATAGGATGCTTTTTAACCTCCAAGTGTTTGTGTTCCTTCCAAATTTTTCCTTGTGGTGAGTTCCAGTTTCAAAGTAAAGTGGTCTGAAAATATGCAGGGAATAATCTCAGTCTTTTGGTCTGTTGAGACCTGATTTGTGACCCAGTATGTGACCTATTCTGGAGAAAGTTCTGTGTCCATTGAATAAGAATGAGTATTCTGTTGTTTTACGATAGAATGTTCTGTATGTATCTACAAAGTCCATCTGGTCAAATGTGTTCTTCAAAGCTCTTGTTTCTTTGTTGATATGCTTAGAGGATCTGTCTATTGCTGAAAGTGGAGTGTTGATGTCTCCTACTATTAATTATTTTTAGCAATATGACTCTTTATTTGGGTTATTAGTTGGTTTATGTAGTTGGCTGCTCCCATGTTGGGGGAATAGATATTTACAGTTGTTAGATTTTCTTGTTTGATAGACCCTTTAAGTATGATATAGTGTCCCTTTTCATCTCTTACTGCAGTCTTTGCTTTAAAATCTAATTGTCTGATACAAGAATTGCTACCCCAGCTTGCTTTTGAGGTCTGTTGCCATGGTAGATGGTTCTCCATCCCCTCACTTCAATCTGGAGGTGTCTTTAGGTTCAAAATTAGCCTCTTGTAGACAGCATATGAATGGGTCCTTTAGGCACAGTCTGAAGCCCTGTGTCTTTTGATGGGAGCATGGGGCCCGTTCATTTTGAGAGTAGCTTTTGAAAGATATGAATTTAGTGCCATTGTATTGCCTGTTTCTATAGGTTGTCTCTGTTAATTTCTGGTCTATATTACTCTTGGGGTCTCTCTTCGCTTACAGAATCCCCCTTAATATTTCTTGCAGGGCTGCTTGGTGGTCACATATTCTTTCAGTTTCTGCCTGTCCTGGAAGCTCTTTATCTATCTATACATTCTGAATGACAACCTTCTGGATAAAGTATTCTTGGCTGCATGTTCTTTTCATTTAGTACCCTGAATATGTCTTGTCAGCCCTTTCTGGCTTGCCAGGTCTCTGTGAATAGGTCTGATGTTATTCTGATGTTCTCCCTCTGTAGAATCCTCTTCCCCCTAATTGCTCTCAGGATAGCTTCCTTGGCTTTAAGATTTACAAGTTTCACTATTATATGTTGGGGTGTTTATCTATTTTTATTGATTGTGGGAGAGTTCCTCTCAGCCTCTTGGACATGAATACTTGTTTCCTTCCCCAGATTAGGGAAGTTCTCAGCTATGATTTGCTCAAATATACCTTCTAATCCCCCCTCCCATTCCCTTGGGGATCCCAATAATTCTGGTATTGGAATGTTTCATGGCATTGTTGATCTAAGTGTTTTCATGGGCTACTAGCTGCCTATCCCTATCTTCCTCAGCTTCCTTCCTTCCTATCAACCTTCTACATCACTGATTCATTCTTCTGCCTTATTTACTCTGGCTGTTATAGTATCCAGTTTAGATTGCATCTCATTCATAGCGTTTTTAGGTTTGGCCTGATTAGATCTCATTTCTGCTCTTTGAAGTTCTATATTGTCACTAATACCTTTTTCAGACCTAGCTATTGACTTCATGATTACTATCCTGAAATCTATCTCTCACATCTTGCTTATATCCATATCCATTAGTTCTGTGGCAGAGGACGTTGTCTCTGGTTCTTTTCTTTGTTGGGAGTTCCTCCTAGTCATTCTGTTGAGGGATGATTGAGCACATGGACAGAGTCTAAAATATCAGCCATAGCCCATGCAAAGTGGTCAAAAGTTACCACAGATATGCCACCAAAGCCAAGATGATCCAAAACAATAAAACAATAATAAATAATAAAATAATAAAATAAATATAAATATAAAATAATAATAAGTAATAAATAAGTAAATAAATAAATAAAAATTAAAAAAGAGGGGGTGGGGCAAGAGATTATAATCTCTCAGGGTAGACAAAGCAGGGTGATCTTCCTATTCCTGATTGATTTTTGGTCTGTGTGTTAGAATACAGTATACCCCAAAATTGCAATGAAATCAGAACTTATATATATACCTTGATAAAATTGAATAGCATGAAGAATGGGCTAGTATGGGACATAAATCTATAAAACATAACGTGTCAAAAAATACAAGTTAAGGAACTTAAAAAAATGGGTTGGGAAATAATATTTCAAACGGGAACAAGGTAAAGAGAAAAAAGGAAAAAAAAGAAAAAAACAAAAGAAACTAAAAAAATGTAAAATTTTAGCCTAAAGTGTAAACGTGTTGTGAGGGAACACCTGGCTCTCCCTATATTATTTCTCCCTGGTACTGGAGTTTAACAGTCCTTTGGAGAATAAACTTATCATTCACCTGTTCTTTCAGTCTATCTTCGAGGAAAGAGGCCTGCTCCTTTCCTTCTCAGGTGTCTCTGCCTGTGCGGAGTTGCCCCACTCCTTGTCAGAGGGATAGGCTTAATATGAGCTGATTAGCTGTGTGGCTTTTGTTCCCTGGTGTCTTTCCACTTCTCTTTAGAGGGTCAGAGCAAATATGGCTGTGCGGGAATCTCTGGCCCAGAGCTGCAGTGTTGCCGTCTCCCCTCCTTCAACAAATCCTTCAGGTCAAACCATCTCCACCTCTGCACACACCAAACCCCACAGATTCATGCAATTCGTGCCTGCCACACCTCTCCCAGGGGAGTCATGGGGACCCATGAGTATCTCTGCGCTTTATGACTTTGCAGTGGTTAGGGACTATGGGCTTGCACATGTACCCTGTTCCACAGTTCCCAGGTCATGCTGGGTGCTGCCCCAGTGTCACTTTGGGAGTCACAATGCTCTGAGAATTGTTGCCCAGTTGTGGGTGCATGCTCTTTGTGTGCCAAACCGCTGAATCCTGTAGCTTCTGCCGGCTGTGCTTCTTCTGGGGGAGTTACAGGGACCTGTGATTGTCTCAGTGCTTTGTAACTCCATGACTCCTAGTGGCCATGGGCTTGCTCATGCACCCTCTTCCACAGCTCTCTGGTCATGTTGAGGGCTGCTGCAGTGTTCTTTCATGGACCACATTATCCCGAGAGCTCTCCCTACCATGGGGGCAAGCTGTTTTAATATCTTCTCTAGGATGTTAAACAGCCCGCACCTTCTCATCCTTTTCAGGGTGGTCAGGCAGAGGGCAGTCTCCCTACTAACTCTGCTCACAGCTTATGGTGACTGGAACTGAGAGTCCCTTCTGGGCTCACTGACCATAACTAGTCTTCCTGCTCCACTGCAGTCTATCAGTTCAGGCTCCTTTGTTCATTCTGAGTCTCCTAGAATCCTGAGACCACAATGATCCACCTAGAATTCTGCCCTATTCATCTTTTGTGCCCTTTTCAGAAGGGGGTGCCTCTCACTAGAGCATATTTCCAATGGTCCCAATTTTTTGCTCCAGTGCTGTATCACTTTCTGGTGGCCAGTTAATGGAGACTCCCTCTCCACTCTGTTTACCTTGACATATTTCCCCCAAAGATTCAAGGGTCCATACCTCCTACTTGGAAAAAGTAGTCATTTTTCTCTTTGTGGGATCTAGATAAATCTTCTTACATCTCAGTTTGAATTCATGTGTATTCAGAATGGTTTGATAGATACACAGCTAAATTTGAGGGACCAGATGAAACAAGGTCCCCAACTCTGCTGCCATCTGCCTCCCTCCTGGCCCAACGTGGGTTCAAGGCTTTACTTTTCTGATGTTTGGTTCCACCCCTTAACCTGGCCTAGTTGTTACCTGTGTAATCCCTTCATACTTTGCACATTGTGGGGGTGGTATGCATTGTTCTCATTCCTCATTCCCCTCTGCCTCTCACATATACTGAGAATTCAGTATATCTGTTGAGCAACTGGATTGAGACAGGTGAGAATGTCATCAATATGTGCCTCATGGACTATGAAGCTGGAATAGACCTTTGAGTGAGTAATAGTGTTCCTTTTTAGATTTTTTTTTCCCTTTATCTAAACTTCAGTCATTATTTAACCTTCTCCTCCTAGCTGTGGACTAAAAAGGGACATCTTTGTAAAAAATACATTCCATAATTCTTTGCTTTGTCTCATTTCCCTTGTGGTGTTACATTCTTTGGGCATTATTTCTTTTCATGTCCCTGAAGTAATGTTTTCTTTTTAGAGAGTTCTAACCCAGAGGACATTCCAAAGGCAGTGATATTTCTGGCTCATTATTAAAAAAAAAACAACAATTTTAGAAAAAGATCGCATTTTACATTTTGTTAAGGGACTTGCAGAGGGAAAGGATAGTTGAGTAATTAGGAGATTAAGGTTTATTTATTTATTTATTTTTACCTTGACTTTATTGTCTTTCCCTTCTTACCTTCCATAGGGGCAAGTCCTGAAGTAATAATGTAAAATGGGGACATGAAGTAATTCTACAAACTTCATGCTCCTTTTATGTTCATGGTCAGGACCTGCCTAAATAAATAGAATTTCTTAAGATATTAAAGATAAAGCTCTTGACATGGTTATATCGAGCATAGAAAAGGTATTTGATAGATTACTCTTCAACCAGGAACCTTTCTGTCATCTACACAGGTATCATGGAGAATAAGATTTTATTTTCAACCATTGGATTTTCAACCACTAGATTATCAGTTGGGGATTATTAGTATTAAAAAAAAAAACAGTACCATGAACTGCTTGTATCCAGCTTCAGCTTTTATCTGCATTCCATCAGTCTTATAACAAGACCTGCCTATCTGAATCATGAATGCTAGGCTTTCTGGTCAGTTGGTTTTTCTTCTAATGCTTGGTTTTCCTTTGCTTAGTCTCTTTTTTACTTTCGTTGAAAAGTTCAATCTGTTAGACCTGTGTTCGCCACGCTTTCCTTTTCTCCCCACTCCAGAGAAGAAATGGCCCTATATCATGGTTTGGAGCAGGATGCTGTTAAGTTACCTTATTCTAAAATACTGTGGACACCCGGGAGCTATCACAAGACAGTATCATAGGAGACAAGGGGGGCAGGTAGAGGCAATTCCTGTCAGAATAATGAAGGATCAGAATTGCTCTTTGAAAGATTATTAGCTTTTGGAGAAACTTTTGGATGAATGACAAATTGCAATTATTATTTCTTTTTTTATTATAAGAATGATAGTAAACAGTTTGGCATGGTTGCTATGTTCCAGGCACTGTTTCGATATTATACTTTACCTATAATATTAAATTCTCACAGCAGCCAAGCACAGCCAAGCACAAGCACAAGTAAGGGACTGTTAACAACCCTATTTTACAGATGAGGAACCTGAGGCACAGGGAAGTTAATTCACCCAAGGTCATGCAGCACAAGGGAAATAGAAGTTTAGACATTCATGGGTTCTTTGAATAGGTATGAAGGTCATGGAGACCAACACCTTTATTAAAGAAACAATAATGCAAGGGGTAAAGGGCTTCTCCAGGACACACAGCTAGCATGTGGCAGGGTTGAGACTCATCCAGGAACCCTGACTTGATCCTGGTGTTTTTCAGTTGTGCCACTCAGCTGTCTCCATTGCTAGAAGCACCAAGAGGTCTCATGATATCAGTACTCTACCTTTCAGCTTCTGTTATTATTGACTCTTCTTTTACTACCTCCTCCCTTCAGGAATGTTTAATGTTTTTGCAATCTTAATTTTATAAATTATTGAACTTTGTAAACGGAGAATACAGCCTATTCAAGACATGGTGCTAAAGTCAATGTAAAGTTGGGGAAAATCTCCTGCCTTTTTATATGAGACTCCAAATATACCATGAATTGTTTTCATTTCTTTTTTCTTTTCATTTCCTCCTCCTTATAGCCTTAAAAAAGTGATGGATGTCTGAAGGATAATTTCTTCTCTGCCATCAAAGGCATTGCACACTGTGGTGCTTCATGTTGTTTTACTTTTATAATAGAAAAGCATATAAGAACAAAAATTCAGTGTGAAAGGAACACAAACACATCACTAATTATCAAATCAGAGGCTACAATAAGAAATGGAAATACGATTGAGTTATAAGTATTTCCCTTTTTTAAAAATGCAAGTTACTGTATACTCATAGATTTTTATTTACTATTATTACAGTCAATTAGAGTCATTCTTTTTTACTAAATTTGGCCCTAGAAGCCTCTTTAATTAGTTTCTCTTTTTTTTTTTAAGAGAATGAGAGCATGTACATTGGGGTGGGGGAGGGATGGCAGAGGGAGAGAATCTTTAAGCAGACTTCTTGCTAAGCTTGGAGCCGGACATGGGGCTCAATCCCGTGACCATGAGATCATGACCTTGAACCCAAACCAAGAGCCAGATACTTAACCGACTGAGCCACCCAGGCATTGTTCCTCTGTCTTTTTTACATACTCCCATTAGTCTTAGAGTCTTCTTGCTTTCTATGACAATAAGATGTCCCTAAAAGATGTATGTACTTGCCAGATTTTTTTTTTCTTTTTGGTAGTATCTGTGTGTGTGTGTGTATGTGTGTGTAAACATGGAAAGGGCACTTTAGATTTTCTGAATTTTAGGACTCCTTAAGAAATTTAAAAGTCATCGTTTAGATCACTGCAAGTTGCAGTTTTTAAAAATAAAACTTCGGCCTTCAAGAACAGTATTTTTAGAGTGGAATCTTAATTGGGAAATGGAATTTATAAATTTTCTAAATCAAGGGTTTACTAACTTCATCTTTTCTTTTTCAACTTTTTGACTCATTTCCCTCTTTGCTGAGAGAAGAGAACAAATACGCTGATAATTGTTTACTAAGGAAATTTCACATGAAAACAAATGGGAAGAATTTTCAGATACTGATCCTACCCAGAGAGTGGTGAAAAGGCATATTCAATATTCTCTGTCCCCCATGGTCTTCTTTACTGCATAATCAAAAGGCTCTCCCTCCACTCTACTCTGGCATCTCTACTACTGTTGGCTAGAGGTACAAGGAGCTATTTACTTCAAAGTCAGACATGCCTGGAGTCACATTTTTAGTTCTCTTCTTAATAAATCTTTGTAGCATTTGAGGTTCCCCCCCATCTATAAAGTGAAACAAAACTACTCGTAGAAGCTAAAAGTGAGGATGTAAAGACAAATTCCAGATAGTACGAGTCCAGGACCTGAAGCACAGCAAGTGTTCAGTAGTTGTCGAATTCCTTCTACCTTGTATTATATTTACACATGCAGGATATGTGTATGCCTCATTTCTCTAAGCTTTATTAAATATAACAAAACTACAGAAACTGCATAAAATGAACATTTAATGAACTATAAAATGAGTGTTCTTTTGGACATCATCTATGGGAAGCAGTCTTGTCTTCCTCCGTTGGATGAGTTATGGTGCCAAACAGTATATTCACACTGTATTTGAATGTTTGACTTAGAATAAATATTAACACGGATAACTTTTTAAGAACATTTCTGATTGATAATAGACATTTCAATAGCTGCCTGCTAGACTGACTCCAAGAATCATGAAGCTGTGGCATTGACAATCCTTGACATTGCTGTTTGGGACCTGTGAGAGAAGCTTACTTCATTAAGATTGTCTGTGCCATGGCCACAAATGCAGGGAGGAAACATCCTATGCATACAGCCCTGGTCACCATGGACAATCATGCATGGGAGGGTCCTCATCAGAATAATGTCAGTTGTCTGGTCAACTTGCCAAATCATGTTCTATACTTTTTCTATAATTTTGACATACCATTATGTTTTGAATTTTTTATTAAAAATGGATTTTCTTTTTTTTTTTTTTAAGAAAATGTGCATGTGAATCTTATTTCTGGCTGTAATTCATTTTTGACAGCTTTTTTTGTCTACTTTAATCTGAATGTGCCTTGTGGACTCTTATGGTGCTGTATGGTCTGTTAAGTTCAATAACCCCAATATAGGTCATTATGTCATAGGGATAGTGACTGAGTAGGCAGTGAGATTGACACGGAAGGAGAGGAGAGAAGTTCAGGACTCACAAAGAGGCTGGTTTTCTGAATATCTACCTTCCATAATCCCAGATTTGTACCAGAGATTCAAGCTAGCTCTCATTTTCTGACACTTTTTGTGAAATATGCTAATAGTCTGGCAGTCTTGTCCATTCATAAGCTGACCTGCTGAAGGTAGGTTTGACTATCTTGAATAAACTGCAAACACATTTGTTGGCTGGTTACATACTAGCATTTGGAAAACATTCCAGGTTCAATCAAATGTCTGTATGTACAGTTCACAAACCAAACGACACAAAAATTAAAAGCTCAACTAATGGAATTTAAAGGCAAGCTCAGACTTTGCCAGCTTTGTAGGTTAAGCGTAAGCAGCAAATTAAAAAGAGACGAGCAAAGATGAGGAATGTGGTAGGCATGGAAGAAGGTGAAGAGTGGGTCTTATAGGCACTTTAGTGAAATCCTTGAGCACTTAATGGTAAGTGCCTAATTACAAAATGAGACATTCATTACCCCAGAGGGGTATCTAGATTCTGGGATCTGTATTCTTTCCCATTTAAAACAAAACTGACTACCCCCCCACTCCAAATTTTCCTAAAATCCTTTATGTAAACATCTGGACCCAGGCAAAAGGTTATTAGTGAGCATTTCTGAACTCTCCAGCCAATCAAGGCAGTGATACAATTCTCATTGCTTGATAAATTTAACAATTCTTCAGAAGAGTCTTTTCCCCAGACTTAATTTTAAAAGGAAATAACACATAGCTGCTGTCTCGTTGGGGTCTAGTGTATAGGGGCTTGAGGTACATGTATTAAGACCCCTTCCCATCAGCTCTGGGAAGGATGGCTTTGGGGTCAAAGCCATCAATATTCATCGGTAAGTCATTTCCTACCATTTAAAATATATACTCACCAAAAAAAAGTTCAAGAAGCCTATGCAGTATATTCTCATATTGATACTATAAGAAGTTCCAAAGCTTCATTGTAACAGTGAGATAAGGCAATCTTCCATGCATCAAAAATCAGCATCAAGAAAAATCCATTGGTTAATAGTTTAGAGTTTTTCATTCCAGTATAATTTACAAGCATTTCAGTACATATTTATTATTTTATAAAATTGGGATTATACTTTAAGAATATATGCCCTACATTTTTTCTAATATTATAATTTATGGCATTAGATAATCACTGAGAACATGAATTTTTTAAAAAGATTTATTTATTTGAGAGGGAGAGAGAACACATGAGCAGGGGAGGGACCAAGGCAGAGGGAGAGAGCAAATGTCAACCAAACTCCCTGCTGAATGCAGAGCCTGACGTGGGACTTCCTCTCACACCCCTGAGATTGTGACCTGACCCAAAATCAAAAGTCAGATGCTTAACTGAGTGACCCAAGCACCCCTAAGAACATGAATTATTAAGGACTGAATAGTATAGTTTTATATAGATGTCTGAGAATTTATTAATGATCTCCTTTTGTTAAATGAGATCTTACCATTTTTTGCCTTCATAAAATGTTCATTTTTGCACATTAGTCTATTTGTGAATTTTTTAGGATAAATTAAGTTAAATTACCAGTTAAATACATACATTTTTAATAAACAACTTCAGAATGCTTCCAAAAAGCTGACTCCAATTGTATTTCCTCTAGGACTATGGGAGGTTGTCTGTTTCAATATGCTCCACCAACATTAAGTGTTAATTGTTAAAAATAAAATTGCAGATTCATACATAAAACATGGTATCTTACTTTACTTTTTATTTCTTTGAATCCCTGAGAAATTTAATTTTTCCATATACTTGCATTCCTATATTATTGTTTTTGGCTTACTCTGCACCCTAGAAAGTGATCCTCTTTGCGTACTGGCTTCCCTAATGAGCATGAGTGATGAGGCAATCATAGTTTATAACTAACTGCAAACCCAGGTAAAGGACAGCCTTTCTTATAGATTTGCTTATTAGATCAATAGCTTTTTTAAAAAATATTTATTTATTTGAGAGAGAACGTCCATGAGCAAGTTGGGGAGGGGCAGAGGGAGAGGGAGAGAAAGAATCCCAAGTGGACTCCCTGCCAATCACAGAGCCTGAAGTGGGGGTTGATTCCAGGACCCCAAGATCATAATGCAGGCTGAGATCAAGAGTCGGACACTCAACTGACTAATCCACCCAGGTGCCCCTAGATCAATAGCTTTTATGTCTATTTAATGAACGTCTGTCCTAACCTTCTGTTCCTTATTCTTTCTATCACAGTTACAAATGATGGTGCATAATATGCTTTAGTAAGTTATTAAGAAATCTGATGGGTGGAATATTTTTTCTTACTATGAATTTGCAATTCACTAGTATCATACTATTAAAACTTTGCATATTTTACTAAATACTACTCTAATCTTACTATCAACCTCTTGAGATTTTTTGGCCTGAAGAAGACTGTGAGAGGGCATCAAGTTCATTTTTCTGCCATTAGGCAAAGTCTAATCAAAGTAGCCTGGAAGAGGCAGTAAAGGGAAAGCACTAGATTAAGTTTGAAGACTTTGTTTTGGATCCTTGTCCTTTGAATAAGCTTGGCCAAACTTCTGTGAGAGATTCTTCATCTGTAAAGTGGGAATAATAATCTCAGCTTTACTCACTATAAAAGCTGTTCATTAAAAAAGGGGGGGTACATGTGGTATATATATACAATGGAATAATATGCAGCCATCAAAAGAAATGAAATCAGCCGTTTGTGATGATGTGGATGGAACTAGAGGGTATTGTGCTTAGCAAAATAAGTCAATCAGAGAAAGACAACTATCATATGATCTCCCTGACATGAGGAAGTGGAGATGCAACGTGGGGGGCTTGGGGGGTAGAAAAGAATAAATGAAACAAGATGGGATCAGGAGGGCAACAAACGAGATGCGGGGGGGATGGGGGTCAGGAGAGGGTGGTGGGGTTATGGACATTGGGGAAGGTATGTGCTATGGTGAGTGCTGTGAAGTGTGTAAACCTGGTGATTCACAGACCTGTACCCCTGGGGCTAATAATACATTATATGTTTATAAAAAAATAAATTTATAAAGAAAAATAAAGGGGGGGTACATAATACTTTGTGAACATTCATAAAGTATAGAAATTTAAAGTACTGTAGAATTTATCTTTTTTATGTCCTTAAGGAATTTAATGAACTAAATAAATACTGATTAATGTTGAGTATTTTGTATATGGCCTTCTGGTGTACAGGCCCCAAACTCTTAATACAAAGCTTGGCTCATACCTGAAAGAGCATACTCTATAATTTTTTATATACCTACCTAATTTTTCTAAAAACTGGTGAAGAGTTGATTCTCTGATTTGAGGGACATCTAGAAAACATCATAGATCAATGAAACCAGTAGATGGTTCTTTGAAAAGGTTAAATTGATGACCCCCTAGCCAGACTCATTAAAAAAAAAAAAAAAAAGTGGACTTGAAGTCACAAAAGAAAGAGGAGAATAATAACCAACATGATAGGGGCACCTGGGTGGCTCAGTCGTTGAGCGTGTGCCTTTGGCTCAGGTCATGATACTGTGGTCCTGGGATCAAGCTCTGCATTGGGCTCCCTGCTCGGTGGGAGGCCTGCTTCTCCCTCTCCCATTCCCCCTGCTTGTGTTCCCTCTCACTGTGTCTCTGTCTAATATATAAATAAATTTTTAAAAGCTTACTTAATAACCAACATGACAAATATAGATATTTATAAGAGAATATTATGAAAAATTATGTGCCAACAAATTGGACAATCTAGAAGAAATGGATAAATTCCTAGAAGCATATAATATACTGAAACTGAAGCAGGAAGAAATAGAAAATTTGAACGTACTGATGACCAACAAAGAAATTGAATCAGTAATCCAAAAACTCCCAACAAACAAAAGTCCAGGTGAATTCTATCAAATATTTAAAGAGCTAATACCTGTTCTCAAATTATTCCAAAATATAGACAAGGAAGGAAAACTTCTGAATTCATTCTATGAGGCCAGCATTACCTAATACCAAGGATAAAACCATCACAAAGAACTAAAGGCCATCTCTGATGAACGTAGATGAAGAAATTCTCAACAAAATACTAGCAAACCAAATCAAACAATATTTTCTTTTTAAAAAAAGCTTCCCCATGATCAAGTGGGATTTATTCCCAGGATGCAAGGGTGGTTCAGTATTCACAAATCAACATGATATATCAACAAGAGAACGGATGAAAACCATATGTTCATTTCAATAGATGCAGAAAAACCATTTGACAAAATACAACATCCATTCATGATAAAAAACCTTCCACAAAGTAGGTTTAGAGGGAACATATCTCAACATTTTCATCTTAGATGAAAAACCCATAGAAAACATCATCCTTAATGCGGAAAAACTGAGAGCTTTTCCCCTAAGGTTAGGATCGAGAAAAGGATGTCCATTCTCACCACCTTTTTTTGTTTGTTTGTTTTTTTAAGATTTTATTTGAGACAGAGTGCAAGAGAGAGAACACAAGCAGGGGGATCAGCAAGCAGAGAGAGAAGCAGGCTCCCGGCTGAGAAAGGAGCCTGATGTAGGACTCAATCCCAGGACCCTGGGATCATGACCTGAGACGAAGGCAGAAGCTTAACCAACTGAGCCACCCAGGCATCCCACTCTCACCACTTTTATTCAACATAGTACACTGGAAGTCCTAGCCATAGCGATCAGACAACAACAAAAAAATATAAAAGACATCCAGATTGGTAAAGAAGAAGAAAAAGTTTCACTATTTGCAGATGACATGGTGCTATATATAGAAAACCTGAAAAGACCACCAAAAAACTACTAGAACTGATGAATTTCTTCAGTAAATTCATAGGGTATAAAATCAATACACAGAAATCTGTTGCATTGCTATACACTAATAATGAAGCAGAAGAAGAAATTAAGAAAATAATCCCATTTACAATTGCACCAAAAATTAGATACCTAGAAATAAACCTAACCAAAAGGTGAAAGACCTGTACTCTAGAAACAATAAAAGATTGACAAAAGAAACGGAAAGATATTCCATGCTCATTGGTTGGAAGAAAAAATACTAAGATGGCAGTGCTACCCAAAGTTATCTACAGATTTAATGCAATCTTTATTAAAACACCAACAGCATTTTTCACAGAACTAGAACAAACAATCCTAAAATTAGTGTGGAACCATAAAAAACCCTAAATAGCCAAAGCAATCATGAAAAGTAGAACAATTCTGGGGTGGAATCTTGGTTTTCCACATAAAGTATCTCATCATATGCACAGTTTGAGAGTTTTACTTCTTTGCTGATTCAGATGTCTTTCATTTCTTTTTGTTGTCTGATTGCTAAGGCTCCGACTTCTAGTACTCTGTTGAACAGCAGTGGTGATAATGGACATCTCTGCCATGTACCTGACCTTAGGGCAATATCTCTGTTTTTCCCCATTGAGAATGATATTCGCTGTGGGTTTTTCATAAATGGCTTTTATGATATTGAGTTATGTGCCCTCTATCCTTACACTGTGAAGAGTTTTAATTAAGAAAGGATGCTGTACTATGTCAAAAAAATTTTTAAAGGTTTTATTTATTTTATTTATTTGTCAGAGAGAGAGAGAGAGAGAGCGCGAGCAGAGGCAGACAGAGGGAAAAGCAGGCTCCCTGCCGAGCAAGGAGCCCCATGTGGGACTAGATCCCAGGACGCTAGGATCATGACCTGAGCCGAAGGCAGCCACTCAACCAACTGAGCCACCCAGGCATCCCACTATGTCAAATGTTTTTTCTGCATCTATTGAGAGGATCGTATGGTTCTTGTCCTTTCTTTTATTAATGTGCTGTATCACCTTGATTGCTTTGCTCATGTTGAACCACACTTGCAGCCCAGGAATAAATCCCACTTGGTTGTGGTGAATAATCCTTTTAATGTACTGTTGGAACCTCTTGGCTAGTATTTTGGTAAGAATTTTTGCATCCATGTTCATCATGGATATTGGTCTGTAATTCTTTTTGGGAGGGTCTTTGTTTGGTTTTAGGATCAAGGTAATGCTGGCCTCATAAAATGAGTTTGGAAGTTTTCCTTCCATTCCTATTTTTTTGGAATAATTTTAGAAGAATAGGTATTAATTCTTCTTTAAATGTTCGGTAAAATTCCCCTGGGAAGCCATCTGGCCCTGGACTCTCTTTTTTGTTGGAAGATTTTTGATTATTGCTTCAATTTCCTTGCTGGTTATGGGTCTGTGCAGGTTTTCTATTTCTTCCTGGTTCAGTTTTGGTAGTTTATATGTCTCTAGGAATACATCTATTACTTCCAGATTGTCTAATTATGAGCATATAGTTGTTCATAATAGGTTTTTATAATTGTATTTCTTTGGTGTTTGTTGTGATCTCTCCTCTTTCATTCATGATTTTATTTATTTGGGTCCCTTTGCTTTGCTTTTTGATAAGTCTAGCCAGGGGTTTATCAATCTTAGTAATTCTTTCAAAGAACCAACTCCTAGTTTCATTGACCTGTTCTACTTTTCTTTTGGTTTCTATTTCATTGATTTCTGCTCTGATCTTTATTACACTCCACTCCAAAATTGCTAGAACTAATATAGGAATTCAGGAAAGTGGCAGGATATAAAATCAATGCAGAGGAATCAGTTGCATTTCTATATACCAACAACAACACAGAAGAAAGAGAAATTAAGGAGTTGATCCCATTTACAATTGTACCCAAACCCATAAGATACCTAGGAATAAATCTAACCAAAGAGGCAAAGAATCCGTACTCCAAAAACTATAGGGTACTCATGAAAGAAATTGAGGAAGACACAAAGAAATGGAAAAACAGGGTGCCTGGGTGGCTCAGTGGGTTAAGCCGCTGCCTTCGGCTCAGGTCATGATCTCAGGGTCCTGGGATCGAGTCCCGCATCGGGCTCTCTGCTCAGCAGGGAGCCTGCTTCCCTCTCTCTCTCTGCCTGCTTCTCTGCCTGCTTGTGATCTCTCTCTGTCAAATAAATAATAAAATAAAATCTTTAAAAAAAAAAAAAAGAAATGGAAAAACATTCCATGCTCATGGAACATTTGGAAGAACAAATATTGTGAAAATGTCTATGCTACCCAAAGCCGTCTACACATTCAATGCAATTACTATCAAAAATACCATCAACTTTTTTCAAAGAAATGGAACAAATAACCCTAAAATTTGTATGGAACCAGAAAAGACACCAAGTAACCAAAGGAATGTTGAAAAAGAAAACCGAAGCTGGTGGCATAAACATTCCAGACTTCAAGCTCTATTACAAAGCTATAATCATCAAGATGGTGTGGTGCTGGCACAAAAATAGACAGCAAATCAATAGAACAGAATAGAGACCCCAGAAATGGATCCTCAACTCTGTGGTCAGTTGATCTTCGACAAAGCAGGAAAGACTATCTGATGGAAAAAAGAGACTCCTCAACAATTGGTGTTGGGATAATTGGACAGCCACATGCAGAAGAATGAAACTGGACCATTTCTTTATACCATACACAAAAATAGACTCAAAATGGCTGAAGAATCTAGATATGAGAGAGGAGTCCATCAAATCCTAGAGGAGAACACAGGCAGCAACCTCTTCGACCTCAGCCACAGCATCTTCTTCCTAGATACATCACCACAGGCAAGGGATCCAAGGGCAAAAATGAACTCTTGGGACTTCATCACGGTAAAAAGCTTTTGCACAGCAAAGGAAATAGTCAACAAAACCAAAAGACAACTGACAGAATGGGAGAAGATATTTGCAAATGACATATCAGATAAAGGGCTAATAACAAAAATTTATAAAGAACTTTTCAAACTCAAGACCCAAAGAACAAATAATGCAATGCAATCAAGAAATGGGTAGTAGACATGAACAGACATTTCTGCAAAGAAAAGATCCAAATGGCCAAGAGACACATGAAAAAGTTCTCCACGTCAGCATCAGGGAAATATAAGTCAAAACCACAATGAGATACTACCTCACACCAGTCAGAATGGCTAATATTAACAAATCAGAAAATAACAGATGTTGGCAAAGATACGGAGAAAGAGAAACCCTCCTACACTGTTGGTGAGAATGCAAGATGGTGTAGCCACTCCGGAAAAGAGTTTGGGGGTTCCTCAAAAATTTCTGTAAGTGTCCTTAAAAATAGAGTTACCCTACAACCCAGCAATTGGCACTACCTGGTATTTATACCAAAGATAAAAATGTAGTGATCCAAAGGGACACCTGCACCCCAGTGTTTATAACAGCAATGTCCACAATAACCAAACTATAGAAAGAGCCTAGATGTCCATTGACAGATGAATGGATAAAGACGATGTGACAGCTATAGATATAGACCTATCCATCTATATATATAATGGAATATTATGCAGCCACCAAAAAATGAAATCTTGCCATTTGCAATGATGTGGTTGGAACTAGAGGGTATTATTCTCTGTGAAGTAAGTCAATCAGAGAAAGATAATTGTCATATGATATCACTGATATGTGGAATTTGAGAAAAAAGGCAGAGGATTATGGGGGAAGAGAGGAAAAAATAAAATAAGATGAAACCAGAGAGGGAAACAAACCATAAGAGACTCTTAATCTCAGGAAACAAACTGAGGGTTGCGGGGGTAGTGGGGGTGGGAGGGATTGGGTAGCTGGGTGATAGACATTGGGGAGGGTATGTGTTGTGGTATGCTCTTTGTATCGTGTAAGACTGATGACTCACAGACATGTACCCCTGAAATAAATTAATACATTGTACGTAAATAAAAAATAATAAACTACTGGGGCACCTGGGTGGCTTAGGGGTTAAGCCTCTGCCTTCGGCTCAGGTCATGGTCTCAGGGTCTTGGGATCAAGCCCCACATTGGGCTTTCTGCTCAGCGGGGGGCCTACTTCTCCCTTTCTTGCTGCCTACTTGTGATCTCTCTCTCTCTCTCTGTCAAATAAATAAATAATAGAATCTAAAAAAATAATAAACTACTGATATATACAGCACAAAAAAAGAGAACAAAAAACTGGAGGTATCATAATTCTAGACTTCAAGTTATGTTATAAAGCTGTAGTAATCAAAGCAGTGCAGTACTGGTCCAAAAATAGACACACAGATCAATGGAACAGAATAGAAAACCCAGAAATAAAGCCACAGTAATATGGTCAATTAATCTTTGACAAAGCAGGAAAGACTATCCAATGGTAAGACAGTCTTTTCAACAAATGCTGTTGGGAAAACAGGTTAGCTACATGCAACACAGTGAAACTGGACCACTTTATTATACCATAAACATACACACACAACCTCAAGATGGAGTAAAGTTCTAAATATGGAGCCTAAAGCCATAAAAATCCTAGAAGAGAGGATAGGCAGTAATTTCTCTGACTTTGGCTATAGCAGTATTTTTCTAGGTATGTCTCCTGTGGGTCGGAAACAAAAGCAAAAATAAACTGACTGCATCAAAATAGAAAGCTTCTGCACAGCAAAGGAAACAACGTAACTAAAAGGCAACCTATGGAATGGGAAAATATATTTACAAATGACATATTCGATAAAGGGTTGGTATACAAAATTTATAAAGAATTTATAAAGCTAAGCACAGAAAAAACAATCCATTTAAAACATGGGCAGACTGGGGCATCTGGCTGGCTCAGTCGGAGGAGCATGTGACTCTTGATCTTGGGGTCATGAGTGTGAGCCCCATGTTGGGTGTAGAGATTACTTTTTTTTTTAAAGGCAAAAGACTTCTAGGTGGCAAACAGACAGAAAGATGCTCAGTTATCACTCATCAGGGAAATGGAAATTGAAACCACTGTGAAGTATTGCCTCACACCTGTCAGAATGGCTAAAATCAACAACACAAGAAACATCAGGTGTTGGTTTGGAAGTGGAGAAAAAGGGACCCTCTTACACTGTTGGTGGGAATGCTAACTGGTGCAGCCATTGTGGAAAACAGTTTGGAGGTTCCACAAAAAGTTGAAAATAGAACTGCCTTATGATCCAGCAATCACAGTACTGGCTATTTACCCCCCCCCCAAAACAAAAAAAGCTCTAATACAAAGGGATACATGCACCCCTACATTTATTGCAGAATTATTTACAATAGCCAAACTATGGAAGCATCCCAAGTGAGCACTGATAGATGAATGGATAAAAAAGGTAGAATGTGTGTATACATTTACATAGATAGATGTGTGTGTGTAAAAATTTGTGTATAATAGAATATTATTCAGCCATAAAAAGACTGAAATCTTGCCATTTACAATGAGATGGATGGAGCTAGAGTATATAATACTAAGTGAAATATGTCAGAGAAAGACAAATACCATATGATTTCACTCATGTAGAATTTAAGGAACGAAACAAATGGACAAGGGGAAAAAGAAAGGCAAACCAAGAAAGACATTCCTAACTACAGAGAATAGACTGTTGGTTACCAGAGAGGAGGGCAGTGGGGGGATGGGTTAAATAGCTGATAAGTATTAAGGAGTACGCTTATCAGTGATGACCACTCAGAAATATATAGAATTGTTGAATCACTATATTGTACATCTGAAAGTAATATAATACTAAGTTCACTATACTGGCATTAAAATAATAAACTTAATAAAAAATGTCATGGTGGTATAAGAACGTGAATGTATGATGCTTGCTTTGAGTGTCTCTGAAAACTCATTTCTTGGTACCTTTCTTGCTAAGTTTCCATTATCCTGCCTCTCATAAAATACTGAGTCTATAAATATAAAGCATGGTGATGTTGGCAGTACTTAGAGTTGTTTTTTATTTTATTTTTTTAAGATTTATTTATTTATTTATTTGACAGAGATCACATGTAGGCAGAGAGAGAAGAGGAAGCAGGCTCCCTGCTGAGCAGAAAGCCCGATGTGGGGCTTGATTCCAGGACCCTGAGATCATGACCCGAGCCTAAGGCAGAGGCTAAATTTAACCCACTGAGCCAGCCAGGCGCCTTTTTTTTTTTTTTTTTTTTTAAAGATTGGCAGTACTTAGAGTTTTAAAATGCAAGGCATGTCTTGGGAGGAAGCTTGCATCTTTTTCCTCTGATACTAAATTCAGGTACGTATTTCTGACACTGTTAAATGGCAGGTAAGGATAACCAGGAGGATACTCTCCATCATTTCAACCTTTAATTTATAAATATAATATATAAAAATGAAGTGATAAATTCATTTCAGATCCAGATTGATAGGGAATCAGCCATGAAAAAGACAAATTTCTAGAACATTCTTCCTTTTGGTTAGTTGGCATTCCTAGAGTGCTGTGAAAGCTCTCCATTACTTCTTTTTTTAAAAAAATATTTATTTGAGAGAAGGAGCATGAGAGAGAGAGTGTGTGAGTGAGTGGAGCAGAGCGGGAGAGGGAGAAGAGAACTCCCCATTGAGCAGGGAGCCAGATGCAGGGCTTGATCCAGGACCCTGGGATCATGACTTGAGCTGAAGGCAGACACTTAATGCTTATCCAACTGAGCCACCCAGGTGCTCCTTCATTACTTCTTGAACAATAAGGTCTAGGAACTGTGGTTTATAGTATCCTCCAGCCTCTTACCCAAGTGATATATAAAAGTTTTTCTTGTATCAAATTTTAAATTTATAATTTTCTTTAGTTGTGTAATTTAAAATGGTATCAATATGTTAAATAGTTTACTGTTTAGAAGTTTTTAAAATGGAATTTGTTCATAATTCCAAATTATAATACAATGGCCATTAATTTTTAACTGTTTTTAGAAAAAGAGATGGTTTTGCAAAGTATAATCAGATTACATTCAGTATTGTAGCTTGGATTTTTTTCACTTAAAAGTAGATCTTTAAAAACCTTTCTAATTCATAGTATAGTCCTGATAATATTAATTATCAAGATAATGTTAGTAGCAATATTTTTTACCAGCCAATCATATTCTTTACCATTCTCTATTGTAGAAATGTCCATAGTTTCTAACTCAAGAGTAGTCATTAAAGCCGTATTTTTAATATATTCACTCATAAAATGATCAGATATTTAGACGTGAAAAGGGAAATTATATATAAGAAAATAACACAAAGCTGTGTAAGTATCTTAAAAACTTCATTTAGACAATAACTGAAAAAGTTACTCTGTCATATCTGTGGCTTGGGAGAAAAAGCATAATCTTTTACTGTGTTTGTAGGTAAAGATTGGAAAGGTTAGAATGAAGTCCCACTTGAGGTAGGAAGCTGGGACTGCCCCAGATTAAAGCTTGAGCCTTGCGCATACTGCACTCTCCAAGAAAACTTGTTCCTCAGGCCCTCGTTGGGCAAGAAAAGTGTGGAGGCAAATCTGCTTCTGGGACTGGTTCTCCATCTTTATTTTGTGTATGATCTTGGCCAACTCACTTTATTTCTCTGGACTAGACGCATCTTACTTAAAAACAGATCAGATGTCTTATGTACTTGCCAACATTCCTTAATTCTATGATTGGTAACATCATATCTCTTTAACATTGCTCTGAGTGGTCTGGAATCATGGGAAATTAGTAAGATTTACTGGGTGGAGGAAACTTAATTCTGATGAAGGCAGAAGTTTCCCAAAACAGATAAATAAGAAGGTTCAGTGCAACTTGCTTTAAAACATTTTTATGTCTCTCCTAACAATTCATATTTACTGTTAAAACTGGTATCTTTCTGAATTGAAAATCTGGCTAGAAATAGAGATGCTTTCAATTAATTGAAAACTCAATTGGTGGATGGCTATGACTTCTTTTCTGCTGGTTCCATTTTATCCTGCTGCAAAGTCAATCCTTGGTCATCTGTAAACCTGTCATTTTCACTTATGACAATAGTTTAACGGGAGAATTGATGTGGGAAGCAGGTACCTTGGTAGCTAAGAAGGTCTTTGAAGCTGGTTCATAGACAGCTATTGCATGGATGTCAAATAATGTAGCTTACGTTTCTAGTTCAATCCTATTTCCAAAGGAAACTTCTCTCAGGATGTGCAAATGTCCAAGTCCCTGTTTCTTAACCCTCATAACCCATGTCCCTCCTGAGACCTCAGAGTTAATCATTCTCTTTGTCCATCTACTCTATTGTATTGACATACACACATGAAAGAAATGTGCTTCTAACTAAGTTGATAAGCCTTGATACAAATTGAAAGAGCATTACATTCATTTCAGGGCAACTCGGTTATAGTCTCAGATCAGCCACATACTAGCTCTGTGGCCTTGGATAATTTATCAAACTCCTCCGTTTTTCTGGTAAAATGAGGGTGTTGGCTAGAGAATCTCCAAGATCTACAAAATTATACTTTCAGAAGTATAAGGCTTGAGACATAAATAAATGCAGGCCTGGTCCCAGTCACATTGGTAAGGCAAGACACACTATTTGCTTCTGAAATTTCATCCTTTATGTACACATCCTCATTCATTCACTTTCCGTACTTCCATTTGCCTTAGCATCTGGCACTGAGTGGAATTCTGCTGCCTCCTGCTGGCAGGCCCCTTACAGCAGTAGATTAGCAGTTTTAGGACATTGCCTCAGCCATCTTGCTCACTTAGCATATGAGTGCTAACTGCTATGAGCAGAGCCATTCTTCAACATTCAAGTTAAATGCCTTCTTCTGAAGCCATATTTGATTCCCTCATACTAATCTCTCCAATCAACTAACTTCCATAGCACTTGTTTCTTTAAGTAAGTGACATTTATGGTATTCTTGCTTTGTAGACAAATAATATTTCTTTTACTGGATTATAGTCCCTCTGAGGACAGAATTTATATCCCAAATACTGATACATCTGTTGAATGAGTGAACGAATGACTGAGGGAGGGAGTTAGGGAGTTGAATGAGTGAATTATTACCAAGTGTATCTCCACTTGGTACTTTGGTGTTCAGTAGTAGACTCTCAATAATACTGATACATGAACAATTCTGCTTTTCCATCATTCTCCTAGGTCCTTGCTAGATAAACTAGCTTCTTAATGTCTGATTAATGAAGTTATTATTAGCTGATATGTTGCTGCTCAGAAAGGAATTTGTGTTTTATAGCAGATCCAAATGTGTGACTCTTTAATGGTATACATTTCAGATAATGGACTAGAAGAGGTTTATGGGATGTGTGGTGCATGTACTCAAGGACAGACAGGAGGTGATTCCATCTACCATGCAAGTGCCTGTCTCTCAGCCTCTGTAGAAAACTGGTCTGATATACATGTATTAACTTTTAATTTGTTATGTAAAACAAAGATTCTACATAGGACACTTAATAATTGTTGCAAATCTGATATCCAGCTGCTGTTGTGTTCTCTTGCAAACATTTTTTTCCATTCACCTGCAGTGTTTGTTTTTGCCATCTTGGCCATGAATCTATAAGTTACGTTGAAGAAGAAGCCTGAGATTATCCCAAAGAATGGAGATCTGGTGTTCTTAATCTCCTCCACAGTATCTTCCTGGACCTCATGAAGCAGGGCTCACTTATATTCACTCTTGAGGGTACAGTGGGTAGTCTCTTTCAATGCACCTGGGAGGTTAGGGAGACTCTTTGGATGTCTTTCCTAATAAACAGCACAGTCTTTATCTTTCTGAATTATATCCGAGCAGCCTCTCCTCATCCAAATACACAGTTCTGATAGCTCTGCCTCACCCACCACCATACACTGTGTCTTTCTTATGATGTATGCCAAAACAGATGATAGATTGTAAGAACAATGCAAATCCTGAAGGCCTGATTATTTTGTGGCTATTCTCTTATTTAAATCAGTCTTGATAAGTTTTCTGTGAATTATATTTCTCAGATTCTAGAAGACCAAGTATATCTAAATAATTTGGTATAATGCCCAGCAAATTACTATGAGTGAACTAACAATGAATGACTAGTGATGAGAATTGAGGTTTGCAAATACAACATCCAAGAAACCAGGGGAAAATTCAACTTACATTGAGTAGTTGGCCCCAAGAAGAAAGAAATGTCTAGGTGTCTCAGTGGGGGAGATGTTGTTGTTGGTGTTTGTATTGCAGGTATCTTCCTTCTTTTCTGCTCTCGGCTACCTCACCCCCCCCCCACCCCCAGCATGTTAGAAACATGTATACCCAGCAGTGGGAGGAAGATTAAAAAAAACAACAACTAAAATTTGATTAAATTGCCAATTGCAGACAATGTTGTTTAATTTATGTAGAAGCCATGACTGTCGGTCATTGTGGGAACAAGATACAGCCTTTGCTCTGTCTCCAGAATGCAGTGTGTTTAGAAAAGCCACCCTTCAGAGTTTATAATGCTCCATCTGTATTAGTTGGATTTCAAGAGTCAATTTAAACATCTTTTTTTTTTTAAGATTTTATTCATTTATTTATTTGGCAGAGATCACAAGTAGGCAGAGAGGCAGGCAGAGGAAGAGGGGGAAGCAGGCTCCCCGCTGAGCAGAGAGCCCAATGTGGGGCTCCATCCCAGAACCCTGGGATCATGACCTGAGCCGAAGGCAGAGGCTTAACCCACTGAGCCACCCAGGCGCCCCTAAACATCTTTTATTCAAAGAAAATCCTTAATATTTTGTGGCAATTATTCCAAGTATTCTTGAGATTTAAGAAGTAGACAAAAAGTAAAAGAAGTAGATTTCTCATGGTTTAGAGTTTTGATGGTGAAAACATCATTTTAAAAAAAATCTAACTTATTTTAAAAATTTTTATTCAATTTATTTAAACTAAAACCAACCAATTCACCCATTTCTCCGATCCCCCACCCCTTGCCTCCTAAAACCACCAATCTGTTCTCTGTATTTATGAGCTTGGTTTATTGTTTGCTTTTTAAAAGATTCCACACATAAGAGAGAGCAAATGGTATTTATCTTTTTATTTCACTTAGCATTCCTGTAAGGTCCATCTATGTTTTCAAAAGTGGCAAGATTTCTTTCTTTGTATGGTTACATAATATTCCATTTACACCCACACACACCCACCCACACACACACACCCCAGAGTTTCTGTATTCATCCATCAGTGGTCCTAGGTTCTTTCCATATCTTGGCTATTGTAAATAAGGCTACAGTGAACATGGGAGTACATACATCTTTTCAAGTTAGTGTTTTCATTTGGATAAATACTCAGATGCAGAATTGCTGGATCGTATGGTAGTTTTATTTTTAATTTTTTGAGGAACCTCCATACTGTTTTCCATAGTTGTTGCACCAATTTATATTCCCACTGGCAGTTCACAAGGGTTGCCTTTTCTCCACATCTTTTCTGACATTTGTCATTTCTTATTTTTTTAACATTGATTGATTGATTGAAGAAGTCTGTGGGGCTCAAACTCACAACCCTGAGATCAAGAGTTGCATGCTCCAGGGAGCCAGCCAGGCACCCCTTCTTATTTTTGGTGATAGCCATTTTGACAGATGGTAGGTTATATCTCATTGTGGTTTTGATTTGCATTTCCCTGATGACTGATAATGGATAATGATGAGCATCAGGATACCTGGGTAGCTCATTTGGTTAAGTGGCTGCCTTTGGCTCAGGTTATGATCTCAGGGTCCTGGGATTGAGCCCCACATTGGGGGTTCTTGCTCAGCAGAGAGCTTGCCTCCCTCTGCCTGCTGTTCTTCCTGCTCGTGCACATGTGCTCCCTCTCTCACTCTCTAATAAGTAAAATCTTTAAAAAAATGATAATGAGCATCTTTTCATGTGGCTAGCTAGACATCTTAGAAAAATGTCCACTCTGATCTTTTGCCCATTTTTAAATTGGATTATTTGATTTTTTTTGTTATTGAGTTATAGGAGTTCTTCATATATTTTTTAGATATTAACTCCTAATCAGATACATGATTTGCAGTTAGGTTCTTCAACTCAGGTTGCCTTTTCATTTTGTTGATTTCTTTTGTTGCACAGAAGCTTTTTAGTTTGATGTAGTCCCACTTTTTATTTTTGCTTTTATTGCTTTGGTTTTTGATTCAAAAAATCATTACTAAGACTGACGTCAAGAACCTTAGTGCCTATATTTTCTTTAAGGAGTTTTACAGTTTCAGCCCTTTTGTTAACGTCTTTAATCTATTTTGAGTTAATTTTTGTGTATGGTCTACAAGAGTGACCCAGTTTTGTTCTTTTCCATGTGGCTGTCCAGTTTTTCCAATACCATTTATTGAAAATACTGTTCTTTCCTCATTGTATGTTTTTGGCTCCTTTGTCATAAATTAATTAAGCATACATGCATGGGTTTATTTCTGGGCTTTCTATTTTGTGCTATTGATCTATATGTCTGGGTGTTTTGTTTTGTTTTTCTGAAACCATAGTCTTAATCATATGAATGCTTTGTAATATAGTGTGAAGTCAGGGAGTGTGATGGCTCCAGCTTTATTCTTCTTTGTCAAGTTTGCTTTGGCTATTCAGGGTCTTTAGTGGTCCATTCAAATTTAGCCTTGTTTGTTCCATTTCCGTGACAAATACTATTGGAATTTTGATAGGAGTTGCACTGAACCTGTATATTGCTTTGAGTAATATAACATTATAATGACACAGATTTTTGCATCTGTGTTTATCAGAGATATTGGTCTGTAATTCTTTTTTGTGACATCTTTGCCTGGTTTTGGTATCAGGGTAGTATTAGCCCTGTAAAATGTGTTTAGAAAAATTATCCCTATTCTTTTGTTTTTTGGAAGAGCTTGAGAAGGATTGATATTAATTCCTTGAGTGTTAGGTAGAATTCACCAGTGAAGTTGTGCAGCCCTGGACTTTTGTTTGTTTGGAGGTTTTTAACTACTGATAGAGTTTCCTGGCTAGCAATTGTCTGTTCAGATTTTCTTTTTTATCATGATGCAGTCTTGGTAGATTGTATGTTTCCAGGAATTTACCTATTTTTTCTAGGGTGTTCAATTTGTTGGAATGTAATTGTTGATAGTAGTTTCTTATGATCCTTTGTATTTCTGTGATAGTAATTGTAACATTTCCTTTTTCATTTCTGATTTTTTTTTTTTTTTTTTGAGCCCTCTCTTTTTTTCCTTGGTGGGTCTAGCTAACAGTTTGTCAAATTTATCCTTTCAAAGAACTGGCTTAGTATCTTTGTAGTCTCTATTTCATTTATTTCTGTATTTCCTTTCTTCTAACTTTGGGCTTCTTTTTTTTTTTTTTTTCTAGTTTCTTGAGTTAGATTGTTTACTTGAGATTTATCTTGTTTTTGAAGTAGCATTTAACACCATGAACTTTCATTTTAGAACTACTTTTGCTGTGTCCCATAAATTTTGGTATGTTGCATTTCTATTTTTGTTTGTCCCAAAGCATTTCTTGATTTCTCTTGATTTCTTCTTTGACCCTTTGGTTCATTATCCTATTGCTTAATATCCAATATTTGTGAATTTTCCAGTTTTCTTCATGTAATTAATTTCTAGTTTTTTATCATTGTGGCTAGAAAGGATGCTTGATATGATTTTAATCCTCTTAAATTTATTAAGGCTTGTTTTGTGGATGATATATGATCAATCTTGGAAAATGTTCCATGTGTACTTGAGAAGAATGTGTATTCTCTTGCTTTGGGATGAAATGTTCTGTAAATATCTCTTAAGTCCATCGGTCTGACATGTTGTTTAAGGTCAGTCTTTCCTTATTGATATTCTGTCCCTATTGTTGGCTATTTCTCCCTTTAATTCTGCTAATATTTCCTTTATATATTTAGGTGCTCCTGTACTGGGTGCATAAATATTTACAAATGTTACATCTTCTTGCTGGATTGACCCTTTTATCATTATGTAACACCTTTCTTTATCTCTTACTATAGTCTGCTTTTTAAAAAAATTTTTGTTTATTTGAGAGAGTGTGAGCATGAGGATGCTCGGTGGGGGGAGAGGCAGAGGGAGAAGCCGACTCCCCACTGAGTGCTGAGCTGGGAACTCAGTGTGGGTCTCTGAGATCATGACCTGAGCCAAAGGCAGATGCTTAACCAACTGAGCCACCCAGGTACCCTATAATCCTTGTCTTAAAGTCTGTTTTGTCTGATATAAGTGTAGCTACTCCAGCTTTCTTTTCATTTCCATTTGGATGGAATATCTTTTTCCATCCTTTCACTTACAGTCTATGTGTCTTCTCTTATCTAAAGTGTGTCTCCTATAGGCAACATGTACCATATAATATAAAAGTACAGTCACAAAGGAGTTGCTGATAATAACCCAGTCTGGGCACTTTTCCAAGCCTTTGATTTTCCATGAGTTGATTTTCAATTATAGGCTTTGTGCATTTCTGTAAACTCTGACCCCTCAATCTATCATTTTTGAAGGAATCAGAGAAATAACACTGGTGGTATTTGAAAGGATAAAGTTAGAAATTACCAAATATTTTAAGAAAGTCTGGTTTTTCACCTATGAAATGACATGAGAATATCTTCATGAGAGCAAAAGGAACTAACGTATGGGAAGCCACTTTGTAAATTATAAACTGCCTTATAAACTTACTATATTTTTATTATAAAATGGAAATATGCTTTCATCTCCAGTTTTTGTTACTTTGCTGTTCTGCCCAGTAATCATATATGTGTATGATGGCACTGAGAAGATTGCTTTAAAATCTATTATATTTTATTATCTATTACATTTACTATTATCTGTCCTATTATTTTACTACTATCTGAATGTTAGACTTCTGTGTAGAATCCACTTGTAGTTTGGGATCATTTAGTAATTATCCAGAGAGACAGAAGTGTAGTATACTGTTCCTTTTTAGGACTAGCTCTGTTAGTAAAGGGAGATAAATCTTATGATACCAGTTACTATATATGGATGCTACAATGAGCTCATGCATGACTTTATGAGTAACTAGAATGGAATGCCAAATGTAGGAATATTTGTTTTATGTTTCTTACCTCAACCTTCTGGTGTCAGTTTGATTTAATCTGAGAAAGGCCAAGTAAATCCAGCACAGAGGAGAGCTGCTTTGCGAGGATGGATTGAAAAAATTAGAACTCTTTAGCCTCTGGAAGAGTACTCTTTAAAACATTAAGCGTTAGAACTTAGATTCCACCATCTATTCTATCAAACCTGAAACTCGAAAGTACTTTTTTTTTCTAAAACTTCTGATTATAGATGTAATATGTTAAAATCTAGAAAATTCATTTGAGCACAGTTAAAAAACCTATAATCCCACATAATAAAGATAATTGTTACTAGTCATAACCATGATTACTGTGATAGCATTTCAAGCTTTGTTTTATTTTTTATATCTATATTTAGATATCTAGACCTAGTTATATGTATAACTTTTGATTTTCAAAATTAAGACCATATAGTTTTTATTACCTAAATTAAGAACATTTTCTCATTGACGAATACCCAACTTTTGCATCAACATGGATGGGACTGGAGGAGATTATGCTGAGTAAATAAGTCAAGCAGAGAAAGTTAATTATCATATGGTTTCACTTACTTGTGGAACATAAGGAATAGCATGAAGGAGGACTAGGAAAGGAAGGGGAAAATGAAGGGGTGGAAATTGGGGGGGGGGGGGGGAACCAAAAAGAGCCTGGGGATTTGGAGAAAAAAACTGAGGGTTTTAGAGGAGGGGGGGGTGGGGGATGGGTTGGCCTGGTGATAGTTTTTAAGGAGGACACGTTTTGCATGGAGCACTGGGTGTTATATATAAACAATGAATCTTGGAACACTACATCAAAAATAATGATGTATTGTATGGCGACTAACATAATGTAATTTTTTTAAAAAGAACATTTCCTCATTGTCACATGGACATAAGTATCCATTATTTAGATGAACCATATATATTTTTTTAAGCGGGGGCTTGAACTTACAACTCTGAGATCAAGGCCTGAGCTGAGACCAAGGGTCAGATGCCCAAATAATTGAGCCACCCAGGTGCCCCATAAATTAAGGACATTTCCTCATTGTCACATAATTTCATATGTGACACATAATTTATCTATGCCCTATTTTTGGACATTCCGAGTTGTCTTCCAGTTTTTGCTCTTATACATAATGGAGCAGTGAGAAGAGGCTTGCATGTAATTTTTTGTGTGTATAGTTGATACACAATGCGTAACATAGTGATGCATTATGCCATGCTCACTGCAAGTGTAGCTACTACCATTTTGTCTCCTTAGAATGCTACTACAATACCATTGACTATATTCCCTGTTCTGTACCTTTTATTTCTGTGACTTACTCATTACATAACTGGAAGCCTTGTCTCATACCCCCTTTTATCCATTTTTCTCGTCCTCCCACTCACCCTGCCCTCTGGCAACCATCAGTATGTTATCGGTCTGATTTTTGTTTATTTGTTCATTTGTTTTACTTTTTAGATTCCACATAAAAGTGAAATCGTATGGTATTTGTCTTTCTCAGCCTAACTTATTTCACTTATAATATCCATGTTGTCACAAATGGCAAGATCTCATCTTTTTTTTTTTTATATAGGTGAGTAATATTCTGGTATCTGTGTGTACACACACATACACTCCACCTCTTCTTTATCCATTCATCTAGCCACGTATGTAAAAATTCATGTGAAATTTTCTCATTCTTTTGTTATGGACACTACCTAAAAATGGAATACCTTGGTCAAAGGTACATTATAGTTTTAAGGATTTTTGGAACATACTACCAGATTGTCCTCCAGAAGAGTGCATTGAGAGCTCTCAGTGTCATACTATTCTACCATTTTCTGACCAGCTCATCAAGTACCATATACTTCAGGCACTGACTGCAAATTATGTTCCTCTCACTATCATAGCCTTAGGTAACACCTTATCATTTCTTCACTGGTTTACTTCAACAACCTCTAGTCCTGAATTTCTCCACAGCATTCTCCATGTTTTCGACATGATCTTTCTCAAAAAGGAATCTTATCACATCAATTTGATGGCTCCTTTATAGTCTTCACATCAACCCACATACTCTACCATGTATGCAGAGCTCATTGGATTTGTAGCCCCAACCTCTCCAGCCTCATCTGTAGATATTTGCCCACTTACAGTGTTGGCTTTAGTCCTCTTTAATTATGTAGAAGACTTCTGATCTGAGGCATGATTTTTTAAAATCAAAGATATTGGTCAAAATGGGGGAACAAAAAATGATACAAGTTAAAAATTTTCATTTTAACTTAAAACATATAACTGGACATTTGTTTGCTAATCTCCTGATGCAGGGCCAAGGCCTTCGCCTTGAATGTGGTTCCACCTGTCAAGATCCTTCTTGTGTAACCATACCCATAATATGTTACTTATGAATACCAGTTTGTGTTTCTTTCACATAGAGTGAATTCAAGAGCAGAATCTTCTAGGTTGTTAGTATATTTTTCAGTCTTTTCTGTCTATTTCATGCTTGATTTGCCAGTATTTTTTTCGTGTGTGTGTGACTAGTCTTTTTTAGTTTTTCCAAAAGATTCAACCTGGTTTTCATGGAAAAAAAAATAACTCCCTTGGTACATATTCATATTTCATTGGCCATAATATTTAATTAAATTACATGATTGTTAAACCAAGCAACCAAGCACAACTGCTATACATAGGTTGGGAAGAAGCATGAGTGGCTCTTGGCAACATATCCCTTAACTGGGGAAGTTTTAAGTCCCCTGGCTTACTGGAGAGGAGCCACTAGGCTGGGAATATTTGGCTTGACACAAGTGTCACTGAGCATGTCTTTCAGGGGGAATTGAGAGTATTTATTAATTCAGGAGTTGGTTCAGTGGAGGTTAGTAAAAGGAGTTTTTCACTAACAGTTTTTCACGGTGCTTACAGCCCCTTAAAAATAAGTCATGGTCTCTCCCGTCTGTATCTTTGGCCTGCTAGTTGCTCTCAGATCCTTGCAAATTAATCTCTGGTATCATGGCTTCTTGCAGAAAGTTTCTTTTTCATAGTCCTTCCCCTTCCAACTAGGTGCTCCTTCTGTTTGCTCACTTAACACCATTTGATTTTCCTTGTTAAAATGCCTATTGTGATTCCCTTGGTTAAAGTGTCCCAATATTAGGCTATTAGCCCAATGAGACCAGTGTCATGTCAGTTATCTCTTATTCTCTAGCATATGACACAGTCATTGCTTTTAGAAAGTATTGGATAAATGAGCTTGAATTTATTTTTTTTTCAGCAAGTGATAACAAGCTGTAAATAAAAATACCATATATCCTCACATTAAGACACATTTATTATTTCTAAAATTTGACTAGAATTTAAATGTGTTTTTGAATATTGAGTGGATGGCATATCTTAAAAATTATAGAAATGAGAGTTAAAAGAGGTTAGATCACTTCAGGGATAGCTAAACCTTAATGAGTGTAGTCATTGAATATAACATTGAGTGTAATATTCTTTCATAAAAACCCTCCATGCTGTTGTCAGGATCTCTGTTCTGGGCTTAAGTAACCAGTACAACATTTCTTTTTAACTTTTAAGTCCTAAGGGTGGTTCCAGGGATGTTGTGAAGCTCCATGGGTAAAAACATGAACACTGAAGTCCAATTGCTTGGGTTCTTATCTTGGCCCTGCCTCTTACTTTGTGCCTTTGAACAAGTCAGGTCCTCACTTTTTTCATCTATAAAACAGAGAAAGTTATAATTGCTAGATAATCCATAAAAATACTTAGAGCTGCTCGGCATGAAGTATGCCTTCAGTTTATGTTCTCATTTGCTGTCACTATTATTGTGATACAAAAAAATTCATAAAAGTGATCATATAAATAGTATAATCACTGGATTAATAAATATGCTTTTATAAATAGTATCATCCCTCCTGCATACTCACTGCACAAAATCCAAAGAGGTAGCACTAGGTGAGTAGATATTTGAATCTGGAATCTACCATTTACCAGCTGTATCATTCTGGGCTATATTCTTTACATCTCTTAGCCTTGATTTCTTTTACCTATAAAATGGAGATAATCACAATGCAAGATTAGAGGATTATTATTGATATTAAATTGTAGGATGTATGGAAAGTATAGTTCTTAGAAGATAATAACTGCTCAATAAATGTTATATATCTCTGGCAGTTATAATTGACAGTCATAGTCTGTAACTGAATTTTTTTTTACATCATGAGCATCCATTGTCTCCCTTGGCATAAAAATAAATCTTGCCAATTTATGATAAATTCAGGGAATTCCAGACTTTCCCCATCAATCTCTAGTTTGAGTAAATAATCTTTCCTTGTATCTTATATTTTTTTCCTCCCTTAGAGTGAGGTTCGGGGATTATATATTCTGATACCTGTGACACTTCAATTCAAATATAGAGTTCCCAGTGGTCTTTGGCTCTGCTGAGTGCACAACTGAAAATTTTCATTCCCCTTCTACCTCCTGGGCTCCAGATTCTGCAGCTACCTTTGGTTTCTTGGAGCCTGGTCAGTCTGCTTCATATCTAGTAATTTGGGGGAAGTGTTTGGTGTGCTCTAGCGTTTTGCTAGAGAGCCCAGAACCTGTAAGATTCCCCATATATTTTCATGCTCACCCTGTGCTGCCATGGTTCTTATTTACCGCAGGATCCTACTGGGTCCTGAGCTGCTGTCAGAGCTGCTGAAATTACGTGGAGTCTCCTTTGATTCATCCTCCATCCACCTGGGCTTAGCTCAGAGTGCAGATGGGTAGAGAAGTCCTCTATTTCCTTCTCAGAAACCCAGAACAGCATTTAACTCTTAGTCTTTGTGCTTTTTTTTCTATTTCTGCCCTAACGAATCACTAGCCATTTAGGAGCTCAAAACCAAGTACAGGTTGACTTGGCTCACTTGTCAGGCTCAAGTTTCACAAAGCTGAAATCAAGGTCCACTTTGAGCTCACCAGGTTTGTGACATAATAGTTTCCTAACTTTGTAAGACTGAGGACCCCATTTCCTTATTAGCTATCCGCTGGAAGTTGTTCTTAGCTTCTAGAGGACACCCACATTCCTTAACTCGTGGCTCCCTTCTTTAATCTTCAAAGTCAGCAATAATGGTTTGAGTCCCCACATTTTGAATCTCTCCAAACTTCCATTTTGTGTCATCTTTCCCACCCTCCTTTTTCCATGCATTTCTCTGACTTCCCTGCTTTTCAGGGCTCAGGTGAATCGTTGGGCCCACCCAGGTGATCTCTCTGTCTTAGGGTCAGCTGAGGAGTAACTTTAATTCCATCTGCAGAGTCACTTTGCAACAGTACTTAGATTTTAGTGGTGGATTGAATAGCCAAGGAACAGAAAACTGGGGTAGGGGGACGCCTGGGTGGCTCAGTTGGTTAAGCAGCTGCCTTCGGCTCAGGTCATGATCCCAGCGTCCTGGGATCGAGTCCCACATCGGGCTCCTTGCTCGTCAGGGAGCCTGCTTCTCCCTCTGCCTCTGCCTGCCATTCTGTCTGCCTGTGCTCGCTCTCTCTCCCTCTCTCTCTCTGACAAATAAATAAATAAATAAATGAATGAATGAATGAATGAATAAATAAATAAATAAATAAAAGAAAACTGGGGTAGGAGTATATCTTTATAATTTGGCCTTTAAGACTCTTACCCCAAACCTCCCTTGACTTCCCTGTGTAAGTGGAGATAAGCTGGCTAGACATGCATTCTTCAAAAGTCCATTGCTTACTGCAGGACCACGGCTTTTGATATACAAAGATGTTCAAAAGTGCCAAATTACTTTCTTTACCATGCCTCAGGATGCTCTGGACATCTAGAACCAAAATCAGCCTTTCTGTTATATCTTGTGTACCCCATGAACAGTATGTACAGAAAGCCCTCCCTTTCTCTTTGGATGGTGGTTGAAGGGTAAAGGACCTTCTAAAGTTATGGCAGTTCAGCTAATCAAACATTTACTAACTATTCTGTAGATGGTGTCATGGGACATTCTGACTTTGAGGAACTTATAACCCAATATGGGTGAATTTCATTTAAAAACAGTAAATACACAATGTGAGAAGACTGTTGTAGGAATATGCATATTGTTGTCCGAACCCAGAGGAAGAGGCTGGAACTTCAATTGAGAAGTGAAGGTTTTAGAAAACAATGATGTACAGGCAGGCCTTAAAAAGGGTGGTAGTTGAGAAATAATTTTACATATTTTCAGTCTACAAGCTACTTTTTTATACTGGATTTCATTTAGTAGTCACAGTTACTTTTTGCAAAAGAGATTGTAGTATTTGTGTTATATCTGCTAAGGCAGTGAAGTGGGCCGGTATAGTATGTACAATACTCAGCCTCCAGTAGTCTTCTATGATTCCCGCCTACTGGTATTGACAACTTTGTGTAGTCCTCTCCCAAATTGGATAGGGTTGGTCTGTTTAAACAATAGGATACTGCAGAAATGGTTGATTGTGAAGCTAGGTTAAAATAGACATTGTAGCTTGCAGCTGGCTTTCCTGAAGTCTCTCATTGTGAGGGAAAACAGCTGCCATGTCCTAAGAGACAAGCATCTCTTTGGGCTGATCCATGTGGCAAGACTATGTAAAGACCATCTTGGCAGCAGATCATCCAACCCCAGCCAAGCCTCAGATGACTGCACCCCTGGACAGCATCATGACTGCAACCCCATGAGGGGCCCTGAGCTAGAATCATCCAGTTAAGCTGCTCTCAGATTCTTTATCCACAGAAACTGTGTGAGATATTTATTGCTGCTTTAAGCCACTAAGTTTTAGACTAATTTGTTTCACAGCAATAGGTAATTAATACAGCATGGATTTTTAAGAGAGTGAGCAATTAATCTTATTTTTTTTAAAGATTTATTTATTTATTTGACAGACAGAGATCATAAGTAGGCAGAGAGGCAGGCAGAGAGAGGGGGAAGCAGGCTCCCTGCTGAGCAGAGAGCCCGATGCGGGGCTCGATCCCAGGACCCTGGGACCATGACCCGAGCTGAAGGCAGAGGCTTTAACCCACTGAGCCACCCAGGCGCCCCTAATCTTATTTAAATAGTGTTGAGCAGATTGTAAAAAACAAAAACAAAAACCCTTGCCCTATAGTCTGAGAACCTTATTTTTTATTCTATAAGCACGGAGACACTGAAAGTTTTGAATAACAAAGCACTTGGAAAAATAGACTATTGGAGCCTTCCATATGGAGTATTTATAAACTAACTGAATTCCATGCCATTTGAGCCTAGAAAGCAGTTGCTAAGGGATTAAATGTCCACCAAATACTTCTGTCTCATCTTTTCTTGAGTCTGAAAATCTTAAAACCTGTATCTGAGTCTTTTTACAATCCTAGGAATCTTTTTATTTTTCTAATTATTGGAGAACTTCCTACTTCCAATTTTTTTTAAGATTTATTTATTTCAAAGAGAGAGAGAGAAGAAGGGAACATAGGTGGGAGTCTGAGAGGGAGAGAGAATCTCAAGCAGACTCCACATTGAGCACACAGCCTGATGTGGAACTTGATCCCACAACCATGGTACATATTCATATTTCATTGGCCATAATATTCATGTGGCCATGAGACCACAACCTGAGCTGAAACCAAGAATTAGATGCTTAACAGACTGCACCACCTAGGTACCCCTCCACTTCCAGCTTTTTTACAAGGTGAGCATAATCCTTGAAGGACAAAACAACTTCCCCTAAGAGGGCTAGAGACAAATTTGTGAGTTACCACTAGGGGAAGGTATACATGGTATGAATGCATATGCTGATTAGATTTGAGCTGCACAGCCATAGGGAAAAGTGTGTAGTGAGAAAACTCTTACATGGAGCCTCTATTCCCTGGCCTTCTGGTAAAGTCAAATGATGAAGGAGATTTAACTGCCAGCAAAACCTAGACATCAATTTATAGAAACTGGAAAAGAGTGATTACTCCTGATATACCACGATACCTGGAAGGAAGCAGGTGACATATCCTATGTTTCTGAGACCTTTACGGCTTGAAAGTCACTACCTAAATCATGTCCGTGAACAGCCGTAACCTCTAAGCTACAACGTACTGGAGGGAGTGATATAGGTAGAGTGAATGCCTTCTTTTTAAGTGGAGTGAAATCCAGGTTTAGAGAAAGTGGTCTAAAGTGATCCCACATCTTTGGATTTTGCTTGACCATTGTAAGGCCTAATAGATCTCCTATGGAGACTTTGTCTCTGAAGGTGACCTTTCTATATCATGGGTGCACTTGATCGTGTGATTCAGAGATGTCATCCCTGGTTCACTCTGCTTGAAACTCAGAGGCAGAATGCTATGGTGGAAAGAACAGAGGACTGGAGAGCCTGGAGATGACTAGCCATGTGATTTTGGCAGATATCGAAAACCCCAGTACTCCATTTCCTTGCCAATAAAATGAGGGAGGATTGAATTGGATGATTTTTAGTATTCATTCAAATTACAACATTCCATGACTTGTGATTCCTTTTATGCAATATCTCCATCAAAATTGAGGTACCATATATCTCTGGGGAGAGTTTAGAGTGATAAGCTCTCTTTCTGAAGGGAATAAGACAAATACTGTAACCAAAAATGTTCCTTGGAACTTTATGCTGTTATTAGACACATTGTAATCCATTTACTTAGTTTTCTGTGTAGCATGAATATTCCTTTGTAATTGTGAGACTTATTTAATTTCTAAAATTCAAAAAGGTTATGGTGGGAAAAATTTGAGAGCTGCCTGCCATTGCATGCATAAATAATGAGCAAGCAAGTCTGTGCCATAGATATTGTTCAGTGTGTTTTTATTCTGTTTAATATTTCTTCTTTTGTTTTGTTTTTTTTTTAATTTATTTATTTGACAGACAGAGATCACAAGTAGGCAGAGAGGCAGGCAGAGAGAGAGGAGGAAGCAGGCTCCTTGCCAAGCAGAGAGCCTGATATGGCTCGATCCCAGGACCCTAGGATCATGACCTGAGCCGAAGGCAGAGGCTTAACCACTGAGCCACCCAGGCGCCCCTTTTTGTTTTTTTGTTTTTTGTTTTTTGTTTTTTGTTTTTTTTTCAAAGATTTTACTTATTTATTTGTCAGAGTGAGCACAGGCAGACAGAGTGGCAGGCAGAAGCAGACGGAGAAGCAGGCTTCCGCTGAGCAAGGAGCCCAATGTGGGACTCGATCCCAGGACGCTGGGACCATGACCTGAGCCGAAGGCAGCCGCTCAACCAACTGAGCCACCCAGGCGTCCCTTGTTTTGTTTTTGATGTAGTGTTCAGTGACTGATTAGTTGCATATAACACCCAGTGCTCATCACATCAGGTGCCCTTAGTAATTTCATTTTAAATCAATTATTATGATTTGTAGCATCTTCTTAACAGTTTGCACAAGGCGCAGCCTCCTGCCTACAAATTGGACTGATCTTAGTTTTGGTGCAACATTAGTATATCATAGAATACTTGGGAGTTGCAGTTTGTAGCTAGTGTAGATTTTCTTTTTAGTATAGGTAAGTGGAGACAGGAACCCTTATAGAACTCTACAGGATAACTGAAATCCACTAATTAGTCACATTCCTATATTTTAATTTTCACTGTAAATGCAACTCTTTTTCATCAAACCTGACTGTATTTTCTTCTTTTTTTTTTTTTTTCTTCCCCTTCCCCAGCATCCCTTAGAGGTTTGATGAAAATGCAATCAGGTGAGCAAGCAGAGAAATGAAAAAGAAACAAAATCAAGGGGCCTAGATGTTTTTAAAGCTTCATAAAATCAAACTCTGGTGATTCTGGAGTTGATTTAAATTTGGAGAGGGGAGAAAAGGAAGGTAGTCCCCAGGTATAGCAGTTTGCCCTGTTTGAGCATGCAACCACAACTTCACACATTGAACAGACAGGATGACAAGTAGAAATAAGTAGTCAGGAAAAAAAGAGAGAGAGAGGCAAATCAACAGCCTATTAACTATAGAGACAAACAGAGGGGTTACCAGAGGGGAGGTGGGTGGAGGGTTGGGGATTTAGGAGTATTTTTGTTGTGATGAGCATGAAAGTGTTGAACAACTATTGTCACCTGAAACTAATATCACACCTCATGTTAACTAACTGGAATTTAAATTAAGTGTTTTTAAAAAAAAAATAAGTAGTCTGTGCTGGGCTTGTGAAAACAAGTATCCACTGTGGACTCTATTTACTCTCTCCAGTAGGTTATTTTTCTATACTCCTTTCTTTCTAAGAGGATTACATCCTCCACTACTTTCTGTTCACAAATCCTCCAGTACCATTTGATCGACATGTTTGTGATATTTCTGATTCAGTTAGGATTGGGACATACCTCTAATGGTCTGAGGAAATGGCCAGCATTGCTGGGTGACTAGCATCCTGCTCTCACATAGCCAGACAGTGATGTGGAATTCATTGCAAAGTTATAGAACAGGGCCTGAGGGATACTGGGATTCTTCTACTAAATCAGACCTTTTCAAAATCCTGATTTGAAACAAATACAAACTCCTAAAGCTACTGAAGCAAAACTCTGTCTCGTAAGATTGTGTTTCTTAAACTTGAGTGTATATCTTCTGGAGATGAGAATATTCTGGAGGGTTTGTTAAAATCTAGTTCTTATTTCTGATTCAGTAAGTAGGAAGTAAAGCCCCAAAATTCGTATGTCTGACAAGTTCCCAGGTGATTCACATGCGTCTGGTCCAGGGACATTTTGAGAACCACTGTCCTAAGGGTTCACCAACATGGAGTAATTTGATATGAGTCTACAGTCCTGAGGTTTCTCAGTTCTGTCATTCCTTTGAGCCTGCTTGGCTCTGACCTACTGCCCCTTGGCTCTGATGAGCTCATATCCTGTCCTTCAGATTCATAGAGTCCCAGACAACTGAGACTGTGTCTGAACTCTGGAATGCTCCACCAATCCAAGATTCAGGGCAGAATTTATCATCTCTTATGAAAGTAACACTTTTAGGTAGGGAGTAGTCTACGTTATCTATGAAGAATTGAAATTCAAAAGGTTTAGGTTACTTGCCCAGAAAACAAATAGCAGAATGAATATTTGAACCCAGGATTATGGCTTCAGTGTCTGATTATCCTTCAACCAAATCTCTTTTTCTCCTGTGTTCCATTTTGAACTGAGGGTTTTCATCACCCTCTTTTCTCATTTTTTATGTAGCCAAGATTATTAAGATTCTGTTTAATTAGGGTTTGAGTTATGACTTATGCATGTTTGTGTGTATTCATATATATACATATATATGAATACATAGACACATACATGCTCCCTTGCCTCATTTTTATTATTTTGCATGTATTTTTATTATACTATGTAATATACATTTTGTAAATTGCCCTAAAGCAGAGCAAGAGCCATATATATATATCTCCAAGTATACTGAATATGTGTACACACACATTAGTCATGGGTTTTCCTTCATAGCTCACATTAAGTCTAACAGATATGTTTCTTTCATAGCCATAGACTTATACTGGGTTTCAGCCTTGCCCTGGGCTGCCATCAGTAAATAGAGTTCAAACTGCCTTTGATACCGTATCTTCCTTCCTCTCATTCTCCCCAGTAGTTCTCCATAAAGGAGGAGATTAGAGCATCATTTAGTTCTGGTTGAAGATAGTTGGTAGGACTGTACTGATATATTCACTCTGTTGGAAAACAAGGACAAGCCATGAGGGCTTTGAGACTGTGTCTGCCATGAGAGTCTATATACTTTATCCACATTAATAGCAATGTGGTTGTGTTTTTTTTTTTTTTTCTTTTTTCTTTCCTAAAAAAAACAGCTCTTTTTTCACTGAGCAGGGGAGGGGACAAAAAAATTAAAAAATTCTGGCATCTGCTATTGACTATAGTGAAACAAGGATCTGGGTTACAAGAGGAGTGGTGATAAGGGGAAAAAATATTGGTTGTAAGTACCCCCAGGAACAAAATGACTCTGAATATAAAATCACTTGCTTTTGTTTTTAAGTTTGTTTGTGGAAGTGGACATTGGAAAGGTTGCAGCTTATGAGTTATTGTGAAATGGTATATAGAGGGCTATTTAAATTCTGAATATTGCAACAACAGGTTTGGGCAGGTAGTTTATAACACACAAACTAGGTAGCTAGTAGATGTTAGGTTTGTCCACATCTGTGAATACACTTTAGTTCGGCTGCAGGTGATTTTCCACAGGAATCTAGCTGTTTTTGAGGATGAAATTGCTTATAAAAACACAAAATTTTCATTATGCTCAAATTGTTCCCTATTATATCTCTTGAATCAAAACAAATTTGTGTTTTCAAAACAAGTATTGTAGCAGAACTGACTTTACAGGTCAAGTCTCAGAAAAGATATACCCCTTCCTTTATTTTTAGAATATTTGATGGTCATTTGTAATATAAAGGGGCATATGATGATGACTCTGTTATATACTTTATTTTCTATCTCTTATAAAATTTTAGGTAATATTAAAAACAAAGTAATGAGTAAAGTCCCCCCTTCCAACCTCACAAAACAGATGTTAATTTTTTTAAGTCACACAGACATTCAAGATGACATTTTCTCACCTAATCTCACCCTATCCCTGCGTTTGAACAGAGCCAAGTGGGGCTAAGTCACTGATAACTGTTTATTTTCTCTTGTTTATTTTCCTTGACTGATTTCCCTAGGAGTTATCTATTGAAGTGGCTCTTTATTGTTTGGTGAGGTATATACATTCATTTGTTCCTGATCTCAAGGCAGTTCTCAAGGTCTCATTTATTGACTTTAGGATATGTCTGAGTATACTGGATACTTCTCAGCAAATCCTGTTTACAGGATATTTGTGATGGTTAAATCTTGGGTTCTCTGGGTGTTTTACCCTTTTCAGGTGCACTTTGGGAGGAAGAAAAAAAGAAAATCCACATGGAAAAAGAAATAGCTCCACATCTTTGAGCCTATATTTACAGGGGAGTCATGTCTTGCAAAAGCATAGTCTGGGCATCTGGGTGGCTTAGTTGGTTAAGCATCTGACTCTTGGTTTCAGCTCAGATCATGATCTCAAGGTCATGAGATATCAAGCCCCACAGCAGTCTCCATGTTCAGAGGGGAGTCTGCCTGAGTTTCTCTCCCTCTGCTCCTCCCCCTGTGCTTATACTCTCTTTTCCTCTCAAATAAAATAAATATTTTAGAAAATGATGTCCTTGGAAGGAGCACTGGTTATTTTCAACAGATTAAAACTCCATCTTCTAATTAGTTGTGGGAGCTGGATTCTCCTGTGTTTAAAATGCAGAGAGATAAACATTGCATCACTAATATAATTGCTAGGGTAGATAGTATCCATAGAAACATGTAGGGGGTGGGAGGTTGGGTGAGCCTGGTGGTGGGTATTATGGAGGGCACGTATTGCATGGAGCACTGGGTGTGGTGCATAGACAACGAATTCTGGAACACTGAAAAGAAATTTTAAAAATAAATTAAAAAAAACATGAAAGAAAATTTTAAAATCTTGATGAAGTAATAAACTATAAAGGGCCTAGAATTTAGGCATGGAATGTGGGGAGAGTGGACATTTTGTCCCATGCTTCATCTTACAGTAAGGAATGAAGCCTACAGAAGCATGACCAGCCAGAAGATCCTGGCTAGTTATACCAGAACCAGGACTTAAACACTAGGGCTTCTAGCTGTTCACACCATGCACTGATATTTTTGAAGTTCAGTAAGTTCTGACCACTTAAGATTCCGGACAGCCCCATTTTGTTGCTGTTCCTCCCCTTAACCCTAACATTGATCACACCTGCTTGATTTGATTCCTCTGCCTGCTGCTTCCATTTAATTTTTTAAAGCTGAGAAAAATGAGGGAGGGATGCTTGTATACAGGCCATGGTTACTACTAGTCATTTTATTTCCTTAGTTGACATCCTTTCTTCCATAGATAGAAATATGAATAAGAACATTGGTAAAAGGAAGATAAAAGTACTAACCTACTTTATATGGAGACCCATTGTCCAACACTTGTATCCAGTCAGAGAAATTCTCAGATATATTACTGGAGATGCAAAGACCTGGGAAAAAGCAACCAAGAATATTTCAGGAAAGAATGTTTAACTCCCCAAGATTATATGTATGTGCGTTTGTGTGTATGTATATGTGTATATATGTGTATATGTTTATATGTGTGTAGGTATATGTGTGTATACATATGTGTGTGTGTATATATGTACTGACATAGACATATATTTTTTAAACCAATGGGAAAATGTATTAAGAAAAATGTTGAGAATGAAATAAATATTTAAGATACAGAATGTTCATATGCTATTTATATGACCTTTAACCTTTCAAAATGAATTATGAAAACATGTAATTGGAGGGTGTTCATGATAAACTGTAGTGTTAATTTAGTACAATCTCAATACCCCCAAGGATGAGCTGAATGATAATAACAGTAACTGACACTTCACTGAGACCTTACTAGATGCTAGACACTATTCTGCATGACTTAAGGAGAATCTTAAAGAGAACTTAAAGAGAATCAATACAACCCCATGAGGAAAATACCATCCTTATTAAGGCCATTTATGGTAGGGAAACTGAGGTTCAGAAAGGTCGCTTTACATTCCCGATGTTGCATGGTTAACAAGTTGAGGAGCTGGGATATGAATTGAGAATGTCTGCTTCTAAGCATACACTCCTAGTAGAAATGAAGGGAGGAGGTGGAAGCACTTGCCTTGGTCATGCCTTTCTCACTTAATCAGACCAGTCAGGGCATCCCTTCAGGCAGATTTGTTATCTATTAAAGGGTCATAAAAGTAAAACACATACTGTTTTCCTTTCTTACAGATTTGTTGTGATAATATAAGAAAATAATTTTCCAAGAAAACAAGAAAATCTAAGATAATCTAAGAAAAGGAAGTTGTATTTAATGAACAGCTACGAGCCAGGAATGATAGATTTTTTTCACATACCATTATTAGCTATTGCTGTCCCTGCTGTTGTTACTGTGCAATACTCAAATTCACTGTTGACTCCAGAGTCCGCGCCATTTTCAGAAGATAGATTAACTGCCATATGTTCTCATGTGTGGGTTTTTTGTTCTGCATCTCTTGTCTGTTTTGCTCAATGGATTTCACTGGGGGTGGGAGATTATTTTTAAAGCAATACACGTTGCTTGTAGAAAATTTGGGCAAAGGATTTGAAAAGGCAGTTTAGGAAGAGGAAACTCAAAACACCATCAAGCATTGGAAAAGATACTCCAAGTCACTAGTAAAGAGAAATGGAAATTTAGTCAATAATGATGTGTATAGCATTTTAGAGAGCTCAGTTATGTCAAGTGTTTCTGGGGCTGTGGGGACATTCATGCATTGCTAATAGCATGAACTGATGCTACCATTTTGGAGAACCATTTGGTACCACTTGTTCAAATTATGGCTGCTCAAGCCTCCATGACCCAACACTTAGACTCTTGGAGATGTATGAAAATACCTTTGTTTTTTATACGCACACACACACACACACACACACACACGTGTGTGTGTGTGTGTGTGTGTGTGTGTGTGTATGTATGTATGTATAAAACACACCATAGTGGGACATAAGAGGATCTTCGTGCAAGATTATTATGGTCATGTAAGAGGGAGTTAGAGGTAATCTGGGTGTCCTTCACTGGGAAAGTGGTTACTTCAAATTTAGTGAGTGAGCTTAAAGGAGTTAGCTGTTAGAGGCAATTATTAGATGAACCAAAATGGATGGATTTTAAGGGCATAGTACCAAGTGAAAAAGGTAAGAAAAATGAGACACAGAACATTTCCCCAGTTTAAAATATATACCCACAAAATGATAACCATTTTGTAAGAGCACATGCTAAAAAGATACCCGTTAAATTTGTCAGAATGGTTATATGAAGATTATATGAAGGGTGAATGGAAATTAAAAGTGGGACAATGAATAAATAAAGCAAAAGAGAGTTTCATAAGAACAGTAATAATAATGTGCCTTAAGCAGAGGGTAATGATTAATCAACCCCCTGAAGAGAAAAAAATTAGAAAATATGTCAGAACAAAACAAAATAAAATTATCCATATTCTTACTGTTTTCAGATAGGTGTTAAAACTTCAGTGTACATTCTTATAGTATTTTATACATGTGTGTATCTGTGTAATTTTATAATTTGGAATTTTGAATTGAATAATTGATGTGCACTGTTACTAGTTTCGGGTGTACAGCATATTGGTTCAACAGTTCTATACATTACATACATTACATTACTCAATTTTGAATTGAATAATTGATGTGCACTGTTACTAGTTTCGGGTGTACAGCATATTGGTTCAACAGTAATAAATAAATAAATAAATGAATGAATGAATGAATGAATAAATAAATAAATAAATAAAAGAAAACTGGGGTAGGAGTATATCTTTATAATTTGGCCTTTAAGACTCTTACCCCAAACCTCCCTTGACTTCCCTGTGTAAGTGGAGATAAGCTGGCTAGACATGCATTCTTCAAAAGTCCATTGCTTACTGCAGGACCACGGCTTTTGATATACAAAGATGTTCAAAAGTGCCAAATTACTTTCTTTACCATGCCTCAGGATGCTCTGGACATCTAGAACCAAAATCAGCCTTTCTGTTATATCTTGTGTACCCCATGAACAGTATGTACAGAAAGCCCTCCCTTTCTCTTTGGATGGTGGTTGAAGGGTAAAGGACCTTCTAAAGTTATGGCAGTTCAGCTAATCAAACATTTACTAACTATTCTGTAGATGGTGTCATGGGACATTCTGACTTTGAGGAACTTATAACCCAATATGGGTGAATTTCATTTAAAAACAGTAAATACACAATGTGAGAAGACTGTTGTAGGAATATGCATATTGTTGTCCGAACCCAGAGGAAGAGGCTGGAACTTCAATTGAGAAGTGAAGGTTTTAGAAAACAATGATGTACAGGCAGGCCTTAAAAAGGGTGGTAGTTGAGAAATAATTTTACATATTTTCAGTCTACAAGCTACTTTTTTATACTGGATTTCATTTAGTAGTCACAGTTACTTTTTGCAAAAGAGATTGTAGTATTTGTGTTATATCTGCTAAGGCAGTGAAGTGGGCCGGTATAGTATGTACAATACTCAGCCTCCAGTAGTCTTCTATGATTCCCGCCTACTGGTATTGACAACTTTGTGTAGTCCTCTCCCAAATTGGATAGGGTTGGTCTGTTTAAACAATAGGATACTGCAGAAATGGTTGATTGTGAAGCTAGGTTAAAATAGACATTGTAGCTTGCAGCTGGCTTTCCTGAAGTCTCTCATTGTGAGGGAAAACAGCTGCCATGTCCTAAGAGACAAGCATCTCTTTGGGCTGATCCATGTGGCAAGACTATGTAAAGACCATCTTGGCAGCAGATCATCCAACCCCAGCCAAGCCTCAGATGACTGCACCCCTGGACAGCATCATGACTGCAACCCCATGAGGGGCCCTGAGCTAGAATCATCCAGTTAAGCTGCTCTCAGATTCTTTATCCACAGAAACTGTGTGAGATATTTATTGCTGCTTTAAGCCACTAAGTTTTAGACTAATTTGTTTCACAGCAATAGGTAATTAATACAGCATGGATTTTTAAGAGAGTGAGCAATTAATCTTATTTTTTTTAAAGATTTATTTATTTATTTGACAGACAGAGATCATAAGTAGGCAGAGAGGCAGGCAGAGAGAGGGGGAAGCAGGCTCCCTGCTGAGCAGAGAGCCCGATGCGGGGCTCGATCCCAGGACCCTGGGACCATGACCCGAGCTGAAGGCAGAGGCTTTAACCCACTGAGCCACCCAGGCGCCCCTAATCTTATTTAAATAGTGTTGAGCAGATTGTAAAAAACAAAAACAAAAACCCTTGCCCTATAGTCTGAGAACCTTATTTTTTATTCTATAAGCACGGAGACACTGAAAGTTTTGAATAACAAAGCACTTGGAAAAATAGACTATTGGAGCCTTCCATATGGAGTATTTATAAACTAACTGAATTCCATGCCATTTGAGCCTAGAAAGCAGTTGCTAAGGGATTAAATGTCCACCAAATACTTCTGTCTCATCTTTTCTTGAGTCTGAAAATCTTAAAACCTGTATCTGAGTCTTTTTACAATCCTAGGAATCTTTTTATTTTTCTAATTATTGGAGAACTTCCTACTTCCAATTTTTTTTAAGATTTATTTATTTCAAAGAGAGAGAGAGAAGAAGGGAACATAGGTGGGAGTCTGAGAGGGAGAGAGAATCTCAAGCAGACTCCACATTGAGCACACAGCCTGATGTGGAACTTGATCCCACAACCATGGTACATATTCATATTTCATTGGCCATAATATTCATGTGGCCATGAGACCACAACCTGAGCTGAAACCAAGAATTAGATGCTTAACAGACTGCACCACCTAGGTACCCCTCCACTTCCAGCTTTTTTACAAGGTGAGCATAATCCTTGAAGGACAAAACAACTTCCCCTAAGAGGGCTAGAGACAAATTTGTGAGTTACCACTAGGGGAAGGTATACATGGTATGAATGCATATGCTGATTAGATTTGAGCTGCACAGCCATAGGGAAAAGTGTGTAGTGAGAAAACTCTTACATGGAGCCTCTATTCCCTGGCCTTCTGGTAAAGTCAAATGATGAAGGAGATTTAACTGCCAGCAAAACCTAGACATCAATTTATAGAAACTGGAAAAGAGTGATTACTCCTGATATACCACGATACCTGGAAGGAAGCAGGTGACATATCCTATGTTTCTGAGACCTTTACGGCTTGAAAGTCACTACCTAAATCATGTCCGTGAACAGCCGTAACCTCTAAGCTACAACGTACTGGAGGGAGTGATATAGGTAGAGTGAATGCCTTCTTTTTAAGTGGAGTGAAATCCAGGTTTAGAGAAAGTGGTCTAAAGTGACCCCACATCTTTGGATTTTGCTTGACCATTGTAAGGCCTAATAGATCTCCTATGGAGACTTTGTCTCTGAAGGTGACCTTTCTATATCATGGGTGCACTTGATCGTGTGATTCAGAGATGTCATCCCTGGTTCACTCTGCTTGAAACTCAGAGGCAGAATGCTATGGTGGAAAGAACAGAGGACTGGAGAGCCTGGAGATGACTAGCCATGTGATTTTGGCAGATATCGAAAACCCCAGTACTCCATTTCCTTGCCAATAAAATGAGGGAGGATTGAATTGGATGATTTTTAGTATTCATTCAAATTACAACATTCCATGACTTGTGATTCCTTTTATGCAATATCTCCATCAAAATTGAGGTACCATATATCTCTGGGGAGAGTTTAGAGTGATAAGCTCTCTTTCTGAAGGGAATAAGACAAATACTGTAACCAAAAATGTTCCTTGGAACTTTATGCTGTTATTAGACACATTGTAATCCATTTACTTAGTTTTCTGTGTAGCATGAATATTCCTTTGTAATTGTGAGACTTATTTAATTTCTAAAATTCAAAAAGGTTATGGTGGGAAAAATTTGAGAGCTGCCTGCCATTGCATGCATAAATAATGAGCAAGCAAGTCTGTGCCATAGATATTGTTCAGTGTGTTTTTATTCTGTTTAATATTTCTTCTTTTGTTTTGTTTTTTTTTTTAATTTATTTATTTGACAGACAGAGATCACAAGTAGGCAGAGAGGCAGGCAGAGAGAGAGGAGGAAGCAGGCTCCTTGCCAAGCAGAGAGCCTGATATGGCTCGATCCCAGGACCCTAGGATCATGACCTGAGCCGAAGGCAGAGGCTTAACCACTGAGCCACCCAGGCGCCCCTTTTTGTTTTTTTGTTTTTTGTTTTTTGTTTTTTGTTTTTTTTTCAAAGATTTTACTTATTTATTTGTCAGAGTGAGCACAGGCAGACAGAGTGGCAGGCAGAAGCAGACGGAGAAGCAGGCTCCCGCTGAGCAAGGAGCCCAATGTGGGACTCGATCCCAGGACGCTGGGACCATGACCTGAGCCGAAGGCAGCCGCTCAACCAACTGAGCCACCCAGGCGTCCCTTGTTTTGTTTTTGATGTAGTGTTCAGTGACTGATTAGTTGCATATAACACCCAGTGCTCATCACATCAGGTGCCCTTAGTAATTTCATTTTAAATCAATTATTATGATTTGTAGCATCTTCTTAACAGTTTGCACAAGGCGCAGCCTCCTGCCTACAAATTGGACTGATCTTAGTTTTGGTGCAACATTAGTATATCATAGAATACTTGGGAGTTGCAGTTTGTAGCTAGTGTAGATTTTCTTTTTAGTATAGGTAAGTGGAGACAGGAACCCTTATAGAACTCTACAGGATAACTGAAATCCACTAATTAGTCACATTCCTATATTTTAATTTTCACTGTAAATGCAACTCTTTTTCATCAAACCTGACTGTATTTTCTTCTTTTTTTTTTTTTTTCTTCCCCTTCCCCAGCATCCCTTAGAGGTTTGATGAAAATGCAATCAGGTGAGCAAGCAGAGAAATGAAAAAGAAACAAAATCAAGGGGCCTAGATGTTTTTAAAGCTTCATAAAATCAAACTCTGGTGATTCTGGAGTTGATTTAAATTTGGAGAGGGGAGAAAAGGAAGGTAGTCCCCAGGTATAGCAGTTTGCCCTGTTTGAGCATGCAACCACAACTTCACACATTGAACAGACAGGATGACAAGTAGAAATAAGTAGTCAGGAAAAAAAGAGAGAGAGAGGCAAATCAACAGCCTATTAACTATAGAGACAAACAGAGGGGTTACCAGAGGGGAGGTGGGTGGAGGGTTGGGGATTTAGGAGTATTTTTGTTGTGATGAGCATGAAAGTGTTGAACAACTATTGTCACCTGAAACTAATATCACACCTCATGTTAACTAACTGGAATTTAAATTAAGTGTTTTTAAAAAAAAATAAGTAGTCTGTGCTGGGCTTGTGAAAACAAGTATCCACTGTGGACTCTATTTACTCTCTCCAGTAGGTTATTTTTCTATACTCCTTTCTTTCTAAGAGGATTACATCCTCCACTACTTTCTGTTCACAAATCCTCCAGTACCATTTGATCGACATGTTTGTGATATTTCTGATTCAGTTAGGATTGGGACATACCTCTAATGGTCTGAGGAAATGGCCAGCATTGCTGGGTGACTAGCATCCTGCTCTCACATAGCCAGACAGTGATGTGGAATTCATTGCAAAGTTATAGAACAGGGCCTGAGGGATACTGGGATTCTTCTACTAAATCAGACCTTTTCAAAATCCTGATTTGAAACAAATACAAACTCCTAAAGCTACTGAAGCAAAACTCTGTCTCGTAAGATTGTGTTTCTTAAACTTGAGTGTATATCTTCTGGAGATGAGAATATTCTGGAGGGTTTGTTAAAATCTAGTTCTTATTTCTGATTCAGTAAGTAGGAAGTAAAGCCCCAAAATTCGTATGTCTGACAAGTTCCCAGGTGATTCACATGCGTCTGGTCCAGGGACATTTTGAGAACCACTGTCCTAAGGGTTCACCAACATGGAGTAATTTGATATGAGTCTACAGTCCTGAGGTTTCTCAGTTCTGTCATTCCTTTGAGCCTGCTTGGCTCTGACCTACTGCCCCTTGGCTCTGATGAGCTCATATCCTGTCCTTCAGATTCATAGAGTCCCAGACAACTGAGACTGTGTCTGAACTCTGGAATGCTCCACCAATCCAAGATTCAGGGCAGAATTTATCATCTCTTATGAAAGTAACACTTTTAGGTAGGGAGTAGTCTACGTTATCTATGAAGAATTGAAATTCAAAAGGTTTAGGTTACTTGCCCAGAAAACAAATAGCAGAATGAATATTTGAACCCAGGATTATGGCTTCAGTGTCTGATTATCCTTCAACCAAATCTCTTTTTCTCCTGTGTTCCATTTTGAACTGAGGGTTTTCATCACCCTCTTTTCTCATTTTTTATGTAGCCAAGATTATTAAGATTCTGTTTAATTAGGGTTTGAGTTATGACTTATGCATGTTTGTGTGTATTCATATATATACATATATATGAATACATAGACACATACATGCTCCCTTGCCTCATTTTTATTATTTTGCATGTATTTTTATTATACTATGTAATATACATTTTGTAAATTGCCCTAAAGCAGAGCAAGAGCCATATATATATATCTCCAAGTATACTGAATATGTGTACACACACATTAGTCATGGGTTTTCCTTCATAGCTCACATTAAGTCTAACAGATATGTTTCTTTCATAGCCATAGACTTATACTGGGTTTCAGCCTTGCCCTGGGCTGCCATCAGTAAATAGAGTTCAAACTGCCTTTGATACCGTATCTTCCTTCCTCTCATTCTCCCCAGTAGTTCTCCATAAAGGAGGAGATTAGAGCATCATTTAGTTCTGGTTGAAGATAGTTGGTAGGACTGTACTGATATATTCACTCTGTTGGAAAACAAGGACAAGCCATGAGGGCTTTGAGACTGTGTCTGCCATGAGAGTCTATATACTTTATCCACATTAATAGCAATGTGGTTGTGTTTTTTTTTTTTTTCTTTTTTCTTTCCTAAAAAAAACAGCTCTTTTTTCACTGAGCAGGGGAGGGGACAAAAAAATTAAAAAATTCTGGCATCTGCTATTGACTATAGTGAAACAAGGATCTGGGTTACAAGAGGAGTGGTGATAAGGGGAAAAAATATTGGTTGTAAGTACCCCCAGGAACAAAATGACTCTGAATATAAAATCACTTGCTTTTGTTTTTAAGTTTGTTTGTGGAAGTGGACATTGGAAAGGTTGCAGCTTATGAGTTATTGTGAAATGGTATATAGAGGGCTATTTAAATTCTGAATATTGCAACAACAGGTTTGGGCAGGTAGTTTATAACACACAAACTAGGTAGCTAGTAGATGTTAGGTTTGTCCACATCTGTGAATACACTTTAGTTCGGCTGCAGGTGATTTTCCACAGGAATCTAGCTGTTTTTGAGGATGAAATTGCTTATAAAAACACAAAATTTTCATTATGCTCAAATTGTTCCCTATTATATCTCTTGAATCAAAACAAATTTGTGTTTTCAAAACAAGTATTGTAGCAGAACTGACTTTACAGGTCAAGTCTCAGAAAAGATATACCCCTTCCTTTATTTTTAGAATATTTGATGGTCATTTGTAATATAAAGGGGCATATGATGATGACTCTGTTATATACTTTATTTTCTATCTCTTATAAAATTTTAGGTAATATTAAAAACAAAGTAATGAGTAAAGTCCCCCCTTCCAACCTCACAAAACAGATGTTAATTTTTTTAAGTCACACAGACATTCAAGATGACATTTTCTCACCTAATCTCACCCTATCCCTGCGTTTGAACAGAGCCAAGTGGGGCTAAGTCACTGATAACTGTTTATTTTCTCTTGTTTATTTTCCTTGACTGATTTCCCTAGGAGTTATCTATTGAAGTGGCTCTTTATTGTTTGGTGAGGTATATACATTCATTTGTTCCTGATCTCAAGGCAGTTCTCAAGGTCTCATTTATTGACTTTAGGATATGTCTGAGTATACTGGATACTTCTCAGCAAATCCTGTTTACAGGATATTTGTGATGGTTAAATCTTGGGTTCTCTGGGTGTTTTACCCTTTTCAGGTGCACTTTGGGAGGAAGAAAAAAAGAAAATCCACATGGAAAAAGAAATAGCTCCACATCTTTGAGCCTATATTTACAGGGGAGTCATGTCTTGCAAAAGCATAGTCTGGGCATCTGGGTGGCTTAGTTGGTTAAGCATCTGACTCTTGGTTTCAGCTCAGATCATGATCTCAAGGTCATGAGATATCAAGCCCCACAGCAGTCTCCATGTTCAGAGGGGAGTCTGCCTGAGTTTCTCTCCCTCTGCTCCTCCCCCTGTGCTTATACTCTCTTTTCCTCTCAAATAAAATAAATATTTTAGAAAATGATGTCCTTGGAAGGAGCACTGGTTATTTTCAACAGATTAAAACTCCATCTTCTAATTAGTTGTGGGAGCTGGATTCTCCTGTGTTTAAAATGCAGAGAGATAAACATTGCATCACTAATATAATTGCTAGGGTAGATAGTATCCATAGAAACATGTAGGGGGTGGGAGGTTGGGTGAGCCTGGTGGTGGGTATTATGGAGGGCACGTATTGCATGGAGCACTGGGTGTGGTGCATAGACAACGAATTCTGGAACACTGAAAAGAAATTTTAAAAATAAATTAAAAAAAACATGAAAGAAAATTTTAAAATCTTGATGAAGTAATAAACTATAAAGGGCCTAGAATTTAGGCATGGAATGTGGGGAGAGTGGACATTTTGTCCCATGCTTCATCTTACAGTAAGGAATGAAGCCTACAGAAGCATGACCAGCCAGAAGATCCTGGCTAGTTATACCAGAACCAGGACTTAAACACTAGGGCTTCTAGCTGTTCACACCATGCACTGATATTTTTGAAGTTCAGTAAGTTCTGACCACTTAAGATTCCGGACAGCCCCATTTTGTTGCTGTTCCTCCCCTTAACCCTAACATTGATCACACCTGCTTGATTTGATTCCTCTGCCTGCTGCTTCCATTTAATTTTTTAAAGCTGAGAAAAATGAGGGAGGGATGCTTGTATACAGGCCATGGTTACTACTAGTCATTTTATTTCCTTAGTTGACATCCTTTCTTCCATAGATAGAAATATGAATAAGAACATTGGTAAAAGGAAGATAAAAGTACTAACCTACTTTATATGGAGACCCATTGTCCAACACTTGTATCCAGTCAGAGAAATTCTCAGATATATTACTGGAGATGCAAAGACCTGGGAAAAAGCAACCAAGAATATTTCAGGAAAGAATGTTTAACTCCCCAAGATTATATGTATGTGCGTTTGTGTGTATGTATATGTGTATATATGTGTATATGTTTATATGTGTGTAGGTATATGTGTGTATACATATGTGTGTGTGTATATATGTACTGACATAGACATATATTTTTTAAACCAATGGGAAAATGTATTAAGAAAAATGTTGAGAATGAAATAAATATTTAAGATACAGAATGTTCATATGCTATTTATATGACCTTTAACCTTTCAAAATGAATTATGAAAACATGTAATTGGAGGGTGTTCATGATAAACTGTGTAGTGTTAATTTAGTACAATCTCAATACCCCCAAGGATGAGCTGAATGATAATAACAGTAACTGACACTTCACTGAGACCTTACTAGATGCTAGACACTATTCTGCATGACTTAAGGAGAATCTTAAAGAGAACTTAAAGAGAATCAATACAACCCCATGAGGAAAATACCATCCTTATTAAGGCCATTTATGGTAGGGAAACTGAGGTTCAGAAAGGTCGCTTTACATTCCCGATGTTGCATGGTTAACAAGTTGAGGAGCTGGGATATGAATTGAGAATGTCTGCTTCTAAGCATACACTCCTAGTAGAAATGAAGGGAGGAGGTGGAAGCACTTGCCTTGGTCATGCCTTTCTCACTTAATCAGACCAGTCAGGGCATCCCTTCAGGCAGATTTGTTATCTATTAAAGGGTCATAAAAGTAAAACACATACTGTTTTCCTTTCTTACAGATTTGTTGTGATAATATAAGAAAATAATTTTCCAAGAAAACAAGAAAATCTAAGATAATCTAAGAAAAGGAAGTTGTATTTAATGAACAGCTACGAGCCAGGAATGATAGATTTTTTTCACATACCATTATTAGCTATTGCTGTCCCTGCTGTTGTTACTGTGCAATACTCAAATTCACTGTTGACTCCAGAGTCCGCGCCATTTTCAGAAGATAGATTAACTGCCATATGTTCTCATGTGTGGGTTTTTTGTTCTGCATCTCTTGTCTGTTTTGCTCAATGGATTTCACTGGGGGTGGGAGATTATTTTTAAAGCAATACACGTTGCTTGTAGAAAATTTGGGCAAAGGATTTGAAAAGGCAGTTTAGGAAGAGGAAACTCAAAACACCATCAAGCATTGGAAAAGATACTCCAAGTCACTAGTAAAGAGAAATGGAAATTTAGTCAATAATGATGTGTATAGCATTTTAGAGAGCTCAGTTATGTCAAGTGTTTCTGGGGCTGTGGGGACATTCATGCATTGCTAATAGCATGAACTGATGCTACCATTTTGGAGAACCATTTGGTACCACTTGTTCAAATTATGGCTGCTCAAGCCTCCATGACCCAACACTTAGACTCTTGGAGATGTATGAAAATACCTTTGTTTTTTATACGCACACACACACACACACACACACACACACACACACGTGTGTGTGTGTGTGTGTGTGTGTGTGTGTGTATGTATGTATGTATAAAACACACCATAGTGGGACATAAGAGGATCTTCGTGCAAGATTATTATGGTCATGTAAGAGGGAGTTAGAGGTAATCTGGGTGTCCTTCACTGGGAAAGTGGTTACTTCAAATTTAGTGAGTGAGCTTAAAGGAGTTAGCTGTTAGAGGCAATTATTAGATGAACCAAAATGGATGGATTTTAAGGGCATAGTACCAAGTGAAAAAGGTAAGAAAAATGAGACACAGAACATTTCCCCAGTTTAAAATATATACCCACAAAATGATAACCATTTTGTAAGAGCACATGCTAAAAAGATACCCGTTAAATTTGTCAGAATGGTTATATGAAGATTATATGAAGGGTGAATGGAAATTAAAAGTGGGACAATGAATAAATAAAGCAAAAGAGAGTTTCATAAGAACAGTAATAATAATGTGCCTTAAGCAGAGGGTAATGATTAATCAACCCCCTGAAGAGAAAAAAATTAGAAAATATGTCAGAACAAAACAAAATAAAATTATCCATATTCTTACTGTTTTCAGATAGGTGTTAAAACTTCAGTGTACATTCTTATAGTATTTTATACATGTGTGTATCTGTGTAATTTTATAATTTGGAATTTTGAATTGAATAATTGATGTGCACTGTTACTAGTTTCGGGTGTACAGCATATTGGTTCAACAGTTCTATACATTACATACATTACATTACTCAATTTTGAATTGAATAATTGATGTGCACTGTTACTAGTTTCGGGTGTACAGCATATTGGTTCAACAGTCCCTATACATTACTCAGTTCTATACATTACATTGCTCCCTATAATAATTGAAGTCCACTTCTGTCACCATGTTATTACCATCTTATTGACTATATTCTCTGCTGTACTTTTCATCTCTGTAACTTATTTACTTTTAAACTAGAAATTTATACCTATTAATCCTCTTCATCTTTTTTATCTATCCCCCTATCCCCTCCTCTCTGGCAACCACCAGTTGTCTGTATTTAAGAATCTGTTTATTCCTTCATTTATTTTTTTTTATTCCACATATAAGTGGAATCATGTGGTATTTGTCTTTCTCTGTCTGACTTGTTTTACCTAGCATTATACCTTCTAGGTCTATCTATGTTGTCATGAATGGTAAGATTTCATTTCTTTTTATGGCCAAGTAATATTCCATTATATGTATACACCACATCATCTCTATCCATTCATTTATTCATGTACATGTGGGATGCTTCCAGAGCTTGGCTATTATAAATAATAGTGCAATAAACATAAGGGTGTATATATCTTTTTGAATTTGTGTTTTTGTTTTCTTTGGGTAAGTACCCAATGGTGGAATTACTGGGTCATATAGTATTTATATTTTTAGTTTTTTTAGGAACCTCCATACTGTTTTCCCCAGTAGCTCCAACAATTTGCATTTCCACCAGTGGTGCATAAGGGTTCTCTTTTCTCATATGCTTGCCAATCCTTGTTATTTCTTGTCTTTTTAATGTTAGCCATTCCGACTAATGTGAGGTGATATCTCATTGTGGTTTTGATTTGCATTCCCTGATGATTACTGATGCAGAACTTCTTTTCATGTGTCTGTTGGGCAATCACATGTCTTCTTTGGAAAAATGTCTATTCAGGTCCTTTGCCCATTTTTTAAATTGGATTGTTTGGTTATTTGGCATTGAGTTGTATAAGTTCTTTCTATATTTTGGATATTAAATCCTTATCGGATATATCACTTGCAAATATCTTCTCCCATTCAGTAAGTTGCCTTTTATTGATGGTTGCCTGCACTATGCAAAGGCTTATTTTTTTTTAGGATAGTCACAATAGCTTATTTTTTGCTGTTGTTTCCCTTGCCTGAGGAGACCTATCCACAAATATACTGCAAAGGCTGATGTCCAAGAGATTACGGTCTATGTTTTCTCTTAGGAGTTTTATAGTTTCAGTTCTCACATTTAAGTCTTTAATCCATTTTGAGTTTATTTTTGTGTGTGGTATAAGAAAGTGGTCCAGTTTCATTATTTTGCTTATAGCTATCCATTTTTTCCAACACCATTCCTTGAAAAGACTGTCCTTTCCCTATTGTACATTCTTGTCTTTGTCATGAATTACTTGATCATACTGTTTTTTTCCCTAGGGGAAAGGGATATTTGTGTTTAATGGGTATAAACTCTTGAAGACTATGAAAAAAGTTCAGGATAGAAGTAATGGTGATGGTTGTACAACATTGTGAATATATATAATGCTGCTCAATTGTACACTTGTGAATGGTTAAAACAATAAACATTACATATACTTTATCACAATGAAACAACAAAAACAAACATATTATCTCCCAGTCTTTGTGGGTTATGAATATGGGCCCAGCTAAGCTAGGAATTCTACTTGAGAGTCTTTCACAAGACTACAGTCACCTGAAGGTTCTGGGGGAATAATCTGCTTTTATATTCACACATGTGACTGTTGGTTAGTTCAGTTATGTGAGGGTCCTTGGGTTGGGAGTCTTAGTTCCTCACTGTCCAGTGGCTCATGAACAGTTCCTTGTCACACGGGCTTCTTCAACATGGCCAATTGCTTCATCAAAGCCAGAAACGAAGGGAGAGTGTGCTAGAAAAATAGAAGTCACGATCCCTTGTTACTTAACCATAGGAGTGATATCTCATTATCTTTTTCATTTTATATTGGTTAAAATGAAATGACTAACTGCAGCCCACAGTTAGAGGGAGAGAATTACACATACACATCCCAGAGTCAGGAGTCACTGGGGACCATCTTAGAAGTCAGCTTGCTACAATAAGATTGTATCAAATGATACCATAACATCTGGATGAAAATTATTAATATCATTCTATAGTATCACCATAGAGAAGCAAATCAGATGTTTCTGAATATTTAGCAAGAGGTAGCCAAATATTTGAATGATAGATTTGAATATTCATCTTTATTCTCTATTTTTCTTGCTGCATAAAACACAGCCCCCAAAATAAATATACTTACTTTGATAGTTCCACCATTTCTGTCTGAAATATGAGAACATTTTGATTGTCATCTTAGATAAATGACATTTTTTGAACAATGCTTACACTATTTGGTCTTATGAGAATCAGATTGCTTTTTTATTGTATATCAATACCTTTTTTCCACCAATTTGACACGCCATTAATTGTGACAGTATATCTGTGCTAGATCCTTGTAGAATTGTAATTGATGCCCATGAAATTTAGCTAGTACCTTAAATTGTTTGTCAATGAAGTTAATTATGTCTTTGAATAATACATAAATATTCATGAATGTGTATATACATATCTATATAAGCTTTTGCATATTGACTCAAAATAGATTTAGAAGTAGACAATATTTCTAAAACATAAAAAAGCAGTAAATCCTAAACTCTGCCTTAGTTCTTTTTTTTTTTTTAAGTTTTTCCTCCTGCCCCTTCCTTTGTTACTTATTTTATTTTTTTTTTAAGCTTGCTTTTTAAAATTATTATTAGTTTCAGAGGTGGAGGTCAGTGATTCATCAGTCTTATATAATACCCAGTGCTCATTACATCACATGCCCTCCTTAATGTCGATCACCCAGTTACCCCACCCCTCCACCATTCTCCCCTCCAGCAACCCTTAGTTTGTTTCCTTTGATGAGTCTCTTATGGTTTATCTCCCTCTCTGATTTCATCTTGTTTTATTTTTTCCTTTCTTCCCCTATGGTCCTCTGTTTTGTTTCTTAAAGCCAAATATGAGTGAGGTCATATGATAATTGACTTTCTCTGATTGACTTACTTCACATAGCATAATACCCTCTAGTTCCATCCACATCATTGCAAATGGCAAGATCTCAGTTTTTTTATGTTGGCTGAGTAGTATTCCATTGTGTGTGTGTGTGTATTTGTGTATGTATCCTTTTTATCCATTTATCTGTCAAGGGACATCTAGGCTCTTTCCATAGTTTGGCTAGTGTGGACATTGCTGCTATTAACATTGGGGTGCAGGTACCCCTTCGGATCACTATGTTTGTATCTTTGGGATAAATACTAGTGTAATTGCTGGGTCATAGGGTAGCTCTATTTTCAAGTCTTTGAAGAACCTCCATACTATTTTCCAGAGTGGCTACACAAGCTTGCATTCCCACCAAAAGTGTAGGAGGGTTCCCCTTTTTCCACATCCTCACCAACATCTGTTGTTTCCTGATTTGTTAATTTTAGCTATTCTAACTGGTGTGAGGGGGTATCTTATTATGGTTTTGACTTGTAGTTCCCCGATGGCTAAGTGATGTGGAGCATTTTTTCATGGGTCTCTTGGCCATTTGGATGTATTCTTTGCAGAAGTGTCTGTTCATGTCTTCTGCCCATTTCTTTTGACTGGATTATTTGTTCCTTGGGTTTTGAGTTTGATAAGTTTTTTATAGTTTTTGGATACTAGTCCTTTATCTGATGTGTCATTTGCACATATCTTCTCCCATTCTGTTGAGTATCATTTGGTTTTGTCAACTCTTTCCTTTGCTGTGCAAAAGGTTTTTATTTTGATGAAGTCCAATAGTTCATTTTTGCTTTTGTTTCCCTTGCCTTTGGAGATGTGTACAGCAAGAAGTTGCTGTGGCCAAGGTCACAGAGGTTCCTGCCTGTGTTCTCCTCAAGGATTTTGGTGGATTCCTGTCTCACATTGAGGTCTTTTATCCATTTTGAGTCTATCTATTTTTGAATATGGTATAAAGAAATGGTCCAATTTCATCCTTTTACAGGTGGCTGTCCAATTTTCCCAACACCAGTTATTGAAGAGACTGTGTTTTTTCCATTAGACAATCTTTCCTCCTTTGTCAAAGATTAGTTGACCATAGAGTTGAGGGACCATTTCTGGGCTCTATATTTTGTTCCATTGATCTATGTGTCTGTTTTTGTGCCAGTACCATACTGTCTTGATGATGACAGCTTTGTAATAGAGCTTGAAGTCTGGAATTGTGATGCCATGAACTTTGGCTTTCTTTTTCAATATTCCTTTGGCTATTTGAGGTCTTTTCTGGCTCTATATAAATTTTAGGATTATTTGTTCCATTTCTTTGAAAAAAATGGATGGGATTTTGCTAGGGATTGCATTAAATGTGTAGATTGCTTTAGGTAGCATAGACATTTTCACAATATTCTTCCAATCCATGAGCATGGAACATTTTTCCATTTCTTTGTGTCTTCCTCAATTTCTTTTATGAGTACTTTATAGTTTTCTGAGTATAGATTCTTTGCCTCTTTGGTTAGGTATCTTACGGTTTTGGGTGCAATTGTAAATGCGACCAACTTAATTTCTCTTTCTTCTGTCTTGTTGTTGGTGTAAATGCAACTGATTTCTGTGCATTGATTTTATATCCTGACACTTTACTGAATTCCTGTACAAGTTCTAGCAGTTTTGGAGTGGAGTCTTTTGGGTTTTCCACATATAGTATCATATCATCTTCAAAGAATGAGAGCTTGACTTCTTCTTTGCCGATTTGGATGCCTTTAATTTCTTTTTGTTGTCTGATTGCTGAGGCTAGGACTTCTAGTACTATGTTGAATAGCAGTGGTGATAATGGACATCCCTGCCGTGTTCCTGACCTTAGCGGAAAAGCTTTCAGTTTTTCTTCATTGAGAATGATATTTGTGGTGGGTTTTTCATAGTTGGCTTTGATAATATTGAGGTATGTGCCCTCTATCCCTACACTTTGAAGAGTTTTGATCAGGAAGGGATGCTGTACTTTGTCAAGTGCTTTTTTAGCATCTATTGAGAGTATCATATGGTTCTTGTTCTTTCTTTTATTAATGTATTGTATCACATTGATTGATTTGCGGATGTTGAACCAACCTTGCAGCCCTGGAATAAATCTCACTTGGTCGTGGTGAATAATCCTTTTAATGTACTGTTGGATCCTATTGGCTAGTATTTTGGTGAGAATTTTTGCATCTGTGTTCATCAAGGATATCGGTCTGTAGTTCTCTTTTTTGATGGGATCCTTACCTGGTTTGGGGATCAAGGTGATGCTGGCTTCATAAAATGAGTTTGGAAGTTTTCCTTCCATTTCTATTTTTTGGAACAGTTTTAGGAGAATAGGAATTAATTCTTCTTTAAATGTTTGGTAGAATTTCCCTGGGAAGCCATGTGGCCTTAGGCTTTTGTTTGTTTGGAGATTTTTGATGACTGTTTCAATCTCCTTACTAGTTATGGGTCTGCTCAGGTTTTCTATTTCTTCCTGGTTCAGTTGTGGTAGTTTATATGTCTCTAGGAATGCATCCATTTCTTCCAGATTGTCAAATTTGTTGGCATAGATTTGCTCATAGTATGTTCTTAAAATTGTTTGTATTTCTTTGGTGTTTGTTGTGATCTCTCCTCTTTCTTTCATGATTTTATTTATTTGGGTCCTTTCTCTTTTTGATACGTCTGGCCAGGGGTTTATCAATCTTATTAATTCTTTCAAAGAACCAGCTCCTAGTTTCTTTGATTTGTTCTATTGTTTTTTTTCGTTTCTTTTAGGTGTAGGGTTAGGTTGTGTATTTGAGCCCTTTCTTGTTTCTTGAGAAAGGCTTGTATAGCTATATATTTTCCTCTCAGGCCTGCCTTTGCTGTGTCCCACAGATTTTGAACTGTTGTGTTTTCATTAACATTTGTTTCCATGAATTTTTTCAATTCTTCTTTAATTTCCTGGTTGATCCATTCATTCTTTAGAAGGATGCTGTTTAGTCTCCATGTATTTGGGTTCTTTCCAAATTTCTTCTTGTGATTGAGTTCTGGCTTCAGAGCATTGTGGTCTGAAAATGTGCAGGGAATGACCCCAGTCCTTTGATACCGGTTGAGACCTGATTTATGACCCAGGATGTGATCTATTCTGGAGAATGTTCCATGTGCACTAGAGAAGAATGTATATTCTGTTGCTTTGGGATGGAATGTTCTGTATATATCTGTGATGTCCATCTGGTCCAGTGTGTCATTTAAGGCCTTTTTTTGCTTGGATGATCTATCCATTTCAGTGAGGGGAGTGTTAAAGTCCCCTACTATTATTGTATTATTGATGATGAGTTTCTTTGATTTTGTTATTAATTGGTTTATATAGTTGGCTGCTCCCACGTTAGGGGCATAGATATTTAAAATTGTTAGATCTTCTTGTTGGACAGACCCTTTGAGTATGATATAGTGTTCTTCCTCATCTCTTATTATAGTCTTTGGCTTAAAATCTAATTGATCTGATATAAGGATTGCCACCCCAGCTTTCTTCTGATGTCCATGAGCATAGTACATTGTTTTCCACCCCCTCACTTTAAATCTGGAGGTATCTTCGGATCTAAAATGAGTTTCTTGTAGGCAGCATATTGATGGGTTTTGGTTTTTTATCCATTCTGATACCCTGTGTCTTTTGATTGGGGCATTTAGCCCATTAACATTCAGGGTAACTATTGAGAGATATGAGTTTAGTGTCATTGTATTGCCTGTAAGGTGACTATTGCTGTATATTGTCTCTCTTCCTTTCTGATCTAGTACTTTTAGTGTCTCTCTTTGCTTAGAGGACCCCTTTCAATATTTCCTGTAGAGCTGGTTTGGTGTTTGCAAATTCTTTCAGCTTTTGTTTGTCCTGGAAGCTTTTTATCTCTCCTTCTATTTTCACTGATAGCCTAGCTGGATACAGTATTCTTGGCTGCATGTTTATCTCATTTAGTGCTCTGAATATATCATGCCAGTTCTTTCTGGCCTTCTAGGTCTCTCTGGATAAGTCCGTTGCGAATCTAATATTTTTACCATTGTATGTTCCAGACTTCTTTTCCCGGGCTGCTTTCAGGATTTTCTCTTTGTCGCCAAGACTTGTAAATTTTACTATTAGGTGACGGGGTGTGGACCTATTCTTATTGATTTTGAGGAGGATTCTCTGCACCTCCTGGATTTTGATGCTTGTTTCCTTTGCCATATTAGGGAAAGTCTCTCCAATAATTCTCTCCGATATACCTTCTGCTCCCCTCTCTCTTTCTTCTTCTGGAATCCCAATTATTCCAATGTTGTTTCATCTTATGGTGTCACTTATCTCTCGAATTCTCCCCTCATGGTCCAGTATTTGTTTGTCTCTCTTTTGCTCAGCTTCTTTATTCTTTGTCATTTTGTCTTCTATATCACTAATTCTTTCTTCTGCCTCATTTATCCTAGCAGTGAGAGCCTCCATTTTTTATTGTACCCCATTAATAGCTTTTTTATTTCAGCTTGGTTAGATTATAGTTCTTTTATTTCTCCAGAAAGGGCTTTTTCTCTCTGGAGAGGGTTTCTCTAATATCTTCCATGCCTTTTTCGAGCCTGGCTAGAACCTTGAGAATCGTCCTTCTGAACTCTAGATCTGACATATTACCAATGTCCGTATTGATTAGGTCCCTAGCTTTCAGTACTGCCTCTTCTCCTTTTTTTTGTGGTGAGCTTTTCTGCCTTGTCATTTTGTCCAGATAAGAATATATGAAGGAGCAAATAAAATACTAAAAGGGTGGCAAGGACCCCAGGAAAATGTGCTTTAACCAAATCAGAAGAGACCCCAAATAGTGGGGGGGAGAAAGGGGATAAAAAGAAGTTCAGGAAAAAAATTAGAAAAAGAAAATAAATAAAGAAAAATTATCAAAAAGAAAAAATATATATATATAAATATATTAGACTGGTGACTAGAACAGGGTCACCCACTTAATTTTGGGAGTATTTTGGTCTCTTAGAATAAATTGCCTCCCAAAATTTTAAAGAATGAAAAACATATATAAGGGTAAAGACAATGAAAGGATGGAATATGCCTATAAAGAAGAAGAAAAATTTTTTTTAATTTCTAAAAAAGGAGTTGATAAAGTAAGTTTGTTGGGAGAATAAAGAAAAAGAAAGTGGAGAGAATTTGCTCGGGCTGGAGACTAGAACAAGCCCGGAGCTAGATTTAGGGTATATTTTGATCTATTAGAAGAAGTACCCCAAATTTTTTAGAAGAAAAAAACCCTATGTGTGTACAAAAAATAAAGTTAGATACAATGAAGGATAAAATATGACTCTAATAATGAAGGTTCAAAAAAGATTATTTTTTAAATGAAAGGTATTTTTAAGATAAACTAGTTTAAAAACGTTAAAAGGGGAAATGGTAAAAGTTTAAAAAAATTAGAAGAAGAAAAAAGAATAAAATTTAAAAAAATTAATTAACTGCAAGACTAGAGAATCATGGGGAGAAAGCCATGAATTCCATGCTTTGCTTTCTCCCCCTCTGGAATTCCACTGTTCTCCTTGGTAAGTGAACTTGGTCTTGGCTGGATTTCTTGTTATTCTTCTAGGGGAGGGGCCTGTTGTAGTGATTCTCAAGTGTCTTTGCCCGAGTCGGAATTGCACCGCCCTTACCAGGGGCCAGGCTAAGTAATCCGCTCGGTTTGCTTTCGGGAGCTTTTGTTCCCTGAATGCTTTCCGTAGAGTTCCAGAAGATGGGAATGAAAATGGCAGCCGCCCAATCTCCGGCCCAGAGGAGCCGAGAGCTCGAGAGCTTGGAGTCCCACTCCTCAGTGCGCCCTCAGAGAAAAGCACTCAATCACTCCCATCTCCCTGGCCTCCAGTCATGCTCCGAGCTCACCCAGCCTGTGACAAAGTTTCTCTGTCTCTGGCACACAGCTCCGCCTTCAATCTCCAAACCCCACAGATCCCTGAGCTCCCCCCGGAGGTGTCTCCCCGGATCTTGTGGGGACCTCACTCACAGAGCAGTAGCCTGTGCCATGGATTATGGTTCAAGGTAACCCTGAGTTGAGAGCTCACTCCTTGGCTCTGTCTCTGTAGCCGGCTTCCCCGCTCTAATACCTGCAAGCTCTGTGACATTCAGACACCCCCGATCCTTCTGTGACCCTGCAGGACCTGGGGCCACACTGACCATGCGTTGGCTTCACCCCAGTTTAGCCTCTAGAGTGATGTCCCTCAGTGGAGCAGACTTTTAAAAGTCTTGATTTTGTGTTCCATTGTTCCACCACTTGCCGGGAGCCAGCTCATCCTCCTGCGGTCTATCTTCCCGTCACTTTGGATTCACCGCCGGTCCTACCTTTCAGAAAGTGGTCGATTTCTTGTTTCTAGAGTTGTTGCTCTTCTTCTCTTCGATCTCCTGTTGGATTTGTAGGTGTTCGCAATGGTTTAATAAGCTATCTAGCTGATCTCCTGCTACGTGATGTTGTCTCAGCCTGCTACTTCTCCACCATCTTGACTCCTCCCCCATTTTATTTCTTTTTATTGTCTGATTGCTGAGGCTAGGACTTCTAGTACTTTGTTGAACAGTAGTAGTGATAGTGGACATCCATGCCATATTTCTTACCTTAGGGGAAAAGCTCTCAGTTTTTCCCCATTGAGAACTATATTCGCTGTGGGCTTTTTGTGGATGGCTTTTATGATAGTGAGGTATGCTCCCTCTATTCCCTACACTGTGAAGAGTTTTAATCAAGAAAGGATGTTGTACTTAGTCAAATGCTTTCTCCACATCAATAGAGAGGATGATAGGGTTCTCGTCCATTCTTTTATTTATGTAGTGTATCACATTGATTTATAGATGTTGAACCAACCTTGTAGTCCAGGAATAAATCCCACTTTGCTGTGGTGAATAATCCTTTTAATGAACTGTTGATCCTATTGGCTAGTATTTTGGTGAGAATTTTTTTAAAGGATATTGGTCTGTAATTCTCCTTTTCGGTAGGGTCTTTGTCTGGTTTTGGGATCAAGGTAATCCTGGCCTCATAAATGAATTTGGAAGTTTTTCTTCCATTTCTATTTTTTGAAACAGCTTCAGAAGAATGTGTATTAGTTCTTCTTTGAATGTTTTGTAGAATTCCCCTGGGAAGGCACCGGCCCTCGACTCTTGTTTGTTGGGAGATTTTTTTTATTACTACTTCAGTTTCCTTGCTGGTTATGGGTCTGTTCAGGTTTTCTTTTTCTTCCTGTTTCGGTTTTGGTAGTTTATGCCTCTCCAGGCTAAGTAAGCGGCTCTGGATTGCTCTATGTGGTTTTTGTTTCCTGAAGGCTTTCCATGCTGCTTTAGGGGATGAGAATGAAACTGGTGGCCTCCCATTCTCCACCTCCAGAGCAAAATCTTGGGACTGTATTCCTCAGGGCACGCTCAGAGAAAATCATTTAGTCAACACCTGTCTCCCTGGTCTCCCTAGGCACTCTGTGCTCACCTCAGCCTGTGACCCAGCATTTCTATCTCAGCACACAACCCCATTTGGAGTCTCCAAACCCTGCATCTTCCTGAGGGATGTACCTGCTTCAGGTGGGGTGGGGGCTTGCTGATTGCAGCTTACTTCTCTGCTCCAATGCCTGGGAACTCTGCTGCACTCAGGCACCCACCCCTGGACTTCCTGCTACCCTGGGGATCCTGAGACCAGACTGTCCCACCTAGGATTCTTCCCCACTTTGTCACCTGAGCATCTTTCAGGCAAGAATGCCCCTCATGGGAGCAGACTTCTAAAAGTTCTGATTTTGTGTTCCACTGCCATATCACTTTCCAGTAGCCAGGTTGCCACAGCTCCCTCCCCCCCATGGTCTGTCTTCCCATATATTGCCTCGGATTCACTTCTCCGTACCTCTTAACTTGAAGTGGTCACTTTTCTATTTGTAGAGTTGCAGCTTTTATTTTCTTAGATCTCCAATTGAGTTTTCTGGTGTTCAGAATGATTTGATAGCTGTCTAGCTGAATTCCTGCGACCAGATGAAACTGAGGTATCCTACTCCTCTACCATCTTGGATTATCTCTCTACTTGATCAGATTAATTAACTGACCTGGCTTTTTACCAGCTTCATTGATCTATGTGTCTATTTTTGTGCCAGTACCATAATGTTTTAATTACTATAGCTTTGTAGTATATCTTCAAATCTGAGATTGTGATACCTCCAGCTTGGTTTTTCTTAGGGTGGCTTAGGCTATTCAAGGTATTTGTAAGGAACCACATACAAATTTTAGGATTATTCTACTTCTATGAAAAATGCTATTGGTATTTTAATAAGGATTGCACTGAATCTGTAGATTGCTTTGGGTACTATGGACATTTTAATGATATTCTTCCAATCCATAAACATGCTAGATGTTTCTGTTTTTTCTGTCATCTTCCATTTCTTTCATCAATGTCTTACAGTTTTCATAGTATAGGTCTTCTACTTCTTTCATTAAATTTATTGCTAGGCAGTTTATTCTTTTTGGTACATATACAAATTTATTTACACAAATAAATGAAATGGGGTAATTCTCCATGTACTTTTTTTATTATTTTGGGGTTTTTTTGTTTTGTTTTGTTTTTATTTTTTAGTATCTTGGCTACTGTGAAGATGTACTAAGTTATCTGTAAGATGCCTTCTAAGACACTCTCTCTTCAGAATGAATACCATATTATCAACTTCAGTCAAATTGTAAACTGACTTTTGTTCAGTATGACCCAAAACATATTTTGCTAAACACTCTTAGTTTCAACCGTAAGATACTAATGCATTCAAAGGAAAATATATTTGCATTTTGATTTATTTGCATTTAATTCAAATAATAGTCATTTTGGCTGGATATGCTAGGAATTAAATATGTTCAGAACTTTTCACAGGCTGAGAGTTTACTGTAAGAAGAGATCATATCAATATATGAGTGTTGGTCCCAAATGGAACAAGTGAGGTTGAAACTTGATCCAGGGAACCATCCCATTTGAGTGACCAAATGGTTTTTAATGGGCTCGAGATAAACAGTTTCTGATGATTATCAAAACCCAATAAACTAGTGACTAAGAGTTCTGAACCTTTGTTCCCTGTTTTGTATGGGGACCGTGAAGAACCTTTAATAAATAATGCATTCCTTTCTGCCAGAGACAAAAGCAGAACTTCCCAATGAAAAACAGCATGTCTATCTAGGCCTTCTTCAAAAGCCAACTCAGATCTCAAATCATTGCATTAGGAGCTGGAAATGACAGAATGCCATTGGCTATTGTTGCCATGGAAATCACTGCTGACCTCATAGGTCCTTCCTAATTTGCAACAGGTTCATTTGTACTGCATTTACTGTGGTGTGTGTGTTTATCTAGGTCTATTTGTTTGCTTGTGGCTGAACTGTCACGTTTTAATCTGAATCCAATGAGTAAGGTCCCAATGCCTTGTACCTAATAAATGTTAAATGAAGATTTGTGGAATTGGATTAGATGCACTGGTTTGGGAAAAATCACAGGCATAAGGAGTTTGACAAATTTTTGCAGTTCTCAAAATGTAGTCCTTGAAATCCATGTTGCTGGCTAGTTTTCCTCTTGAACAGTTACAGCTGCTTGTTAGAGTAATCAGCAACTGTGTAAAGTTTGCAATTGTCCAACCCACAAAAGCCCCCCAGGTGCTATTTTAAAAACTACCCTTCCTTAGGATTTATTTTTAAGCTTTTCTGGGGGAGGGAGAAGCATGAATTTAATAAGCCACTGGGTATTCACCAGGTTGCCTTGTCTCTGGGGATTGATTGATTAGTGGTTCTAACACCCAGCTGAGTGTAAGCTGTTCTTTAGGATTCTGATACCCATCCAGGTGAGGCAATAACCCCAAGACTGTCTTAAGACTTTTTTTTTTTTTT
>NW_019154123.1:16363018-16380609 GCF_002288905.1 Enhydra lutris kenyoni
ATTCACTTCTCCGCCAGTCCTACCTTTCAGAAAGTGGTTGATTTTCTGTTTCTAGAGTTGCTGTTCTTCTTCTCTTCGATCTCCCGTTGGATTTGTAGGTGTTTGCAATCGTTAGATAAGCTATCTAGCTGATCTCCCGCTACCTGAAGTAGTCTCAGCCTGCTACTTCTCCGCCATCTTGACTCCTCCCCCCGTCTTAAGACTTTTTAATCCTGAGATTTCCCCAACCCAAAACTGATATTATATCAGATTTTTCCTACATCTCTCATGAAAAAATAATGTCCCCCATGTTAATATATTGCTTATGGTTGTAGAGTACCATGAGCCTTTACATGGAATCATTCTTTTGAAAAAGAAATGAAAGAGAACACCCAAAGTTTGGGAGATAATTTAATCAAGCATTTATGTTAAGTTGCCTCTCATTCACTCTTATAAGACTAGCCACTCCTGCTTCCAATGTACATCTCAAATTTACTAAGAAAAATTTAGAGCAACGGGTAATTTCCTTTAGACATTGTCCCCAAACCCTGTTTTTCACTAGTAGAAGAGTAGATGCAGATTCAGCTGTACTTAACAACCAAAAAGTAGCTGTTCCAGAACCACCAAGTCTTTTGTGAAATCACAGCAGGCCAAGGGCTGTGAATTACCTCTTCTTCTTCACTCAAGTCTCTGCTTCCCACAGATAGGATAGATGGGATGCCAGGGTTCGTCAGTTTACCATGGGGTTTTGTAAATAAGTTTTGTTATGTTCTGAGGCAGTGGAGCATGGGGCTGTTGCTGCAGACCAAGTGGAAGAACTGGACTGAATGCTAGGCCCTATTATTTTTCTGATAGTCTGGCCTTGACTACATCAGTATGAAGATGCCTGCCTTCCTTGTCTCACAGGTGGTTGTATGAGATGAATAACATTTATCATTCCTTTTAATGCAGCTTCTGGAGTGCTTTGGAAATATGTTAACTCCATCCACCGAGCCTTGATGATCCTACACAGACTAGAAAGTGTTTGCATGTGTACTTTCCTTGAGTCTACATTGTCAGATGCATCTTCTTCAGAACCCTCAGTTTGAAAAAGCTCTTAGAGTGTATCCCAGAATACTGGATAAGAAGAGAAAGAAAAAATAGGAAAGGAAGGGGATAATAGTACAATGTACTCTCCTCTACCCGTTCTCATTTTCCATTCAGTACACTGATTTCATTCACCACTTCTTTTCTGCTTTGTTTCCCAAAGATGAACCTCTCATAATAATGTGCATGGACAGTGGAATATAAATACTCATTTAAAAATAAATTCATGTGTAGTTGGCTGCAGCCATCTGACCGAGCCCTAGATCTCTCTTTGGCAGTGCCATCCATTTGTAGCCCCATTAATTCATGGTTCTTAATAATTTCTTCAGAGTAAATATCAAGTTTACCTTGTTTTATCTATGAATAAAGGACCCACAGAGGAAATGAATAGTTTAAGTTAGTTTTCTAAGAAACATTAACCTGCTTGAAAGAAAGGATGGTTCTCAAATCCCTCCATTTGTTTGCATCTTATGTACTGATTATGTGGGATTCTAATCATTAAAGTAGTCCTTGGAGGATATCCACTTGGTAATATTTTATTAGCACTTAATTTGAGTTACTGTAATAAAATATCACTCCTTTAAGATTCATTCGTCATTCAGTATTGTTACCCATATCCTCCTTCCGTCAGTATGAATTTGTTGTAAGGTATTATTATAATTAATTACATGCCCTTAAATTCCTTAGATACTATCTGGTATGGTTACATTATTTGAGCAAGATTTTTCTTTTCTTTTAATTTCAATTAGTTAAAATGTACTATATCATTATTTCAGATGGAGAGTTTGGTAATTCATCAGTTGCATGTAACACCTAATGCTCATCACATCATGTGCCTTCCTTAATTCCCATCATCCAGTTACCCCATCTCCCCACCCACCTCACCTCCAGCAACCCTCCATTTCTTTCCATAGTTAAGAGTCTTTCATGGTTATTCTCCCTCTCTGATTTTTTCCCCACTCAGTTTTCCCTCTCTTCCTCTATGATCTTCTATTTTGTTTCTTATAGTCCTCATATTAGTAAAACCATATAATTGTCTTTCTCTGATTGACTGGTTGCGCTTAGCATAACACCCTCCAATTCCATCCTTGTCGATATAAATGGTAAGATTCCATCCTTTCTGATGGCTGAGTAGCATTCCATTGTGTGTGTGTGTGTGTGTATACATATATGTATGTATGTATGTATACATACATGTATATGTGTGTGTGCATATGTGTGTGTGTGTATACACACCACATCTTTTATCCATTTATCTGTCAATGGGTATATGGGCTCTTTTCATAGTTTGGCTATTGTGGACATTGCTGCTATAAACATTGGGATACCTATGCCCCTTCAGATCACTACATTTGTTTCTTTGAGGTAAATACCCAGTAGTGCAATTGCTGGGTTGTAGGGTAGCTCTATTTTCAACTTTTTGAGGAACCTCCATACTGTTTTCCAGAGTGGCTGCACCAGCTTGCATTCCTACCAACAGCATAAGAGGGTTCCCCTTTCTCTGCATCCTCTCCAACATTTGTGGTTTCTTGTCTTGTTAATTTTAGCCATTCTGACTGGAATGAGATGGTATCTCCTTGTGGTTTTGACTTGTAGTTCCCTGATGCTGTGTGATATGGTTGTTCACCTGATTTTTCATGTGTCTTTGGCCATTTGGATGTGTTCTTTGCAGAAATGTGTGTTTATGTCTTTGGCCCATTTCTTGACTGGATTATTCGTTTTTTGGATGTTGAGTTAATTGATTTGTTAAGTTCTTTAGATCTTGGATACTAGCACCTTATCTGAAACGTCATTTGCTGATATCTTCTCCCATTCCTTACATTGCCTTTAGTTTTGTTGGCTGTTTCCTTTGATGTGCAAAAGGTTTTTACTTAGATGAAGTCCCGGTAGTTCATTTTTGCTTTTGTTTCCCTTGCCTTTGGAGATGTGTCTAGAAAGAAGTTGCTGCAGCTGAGTTTGAAGAGGTTGTTGCCTGTGTTCTCCTCAAGGATATTGATGGATTCTTGTCTCACATTTAGGTCTTTCATCCATTTTGATGCTATTTTTGCGTATGGTATAAAGAAATGGTCCAGTTTCATCCTTTTGCAGATGGCTGTCCAATTTTCCCAACACCATTTGTTGAAAAGACTGTCTTTTTTCCATTGGACATTCTTTCTTCCTTTGTCAAAGATTAGTTGACCCTAGAGTCGAGGGTCCATTTCTGGTCCCATACAAATTTTAGGATTATTTGTTCCATTTCTTTGAAAAAAGTTGATGGTATTTTGATAGGGATTGAATTAAATATGTAGATTGCTCTAGGTAGCATAGACATTTTCACAATTTTTGTTCTTCCAATCCATGAGCATGGAACAGTTTTCCATTTCTTTGTGTGTGTCTTCCTCAAGTTGTTTCATGCGTGTTCATTGTTTTCTGAGTACAGATTCTTTTCAGTTAGGTTTATTCTTAGGTATCTTATGATTTTGTGTGCAATTGTAAATGGGATCAACTTAATTTCTCTTTCTTCTGTCTTGTTGTTGGTGTATAGAAATGCAATCATCTGCATTGATTTTATATCTTGCCACTTTCCTGAATTCCTATATGAGTTCTAATAGTTTTAGGGTGGAATTTTTTGGGTTTTCCACATAAAGTATCATATCATCTGCAAAGAGTGAGAGTTTTACTTCTTTGCTAATTTGGATGACTTTTATTTCTTTTTGTTGTGTGATTTATGAGGCTAGGACTTCTAGTACTCTGTTGAACAGCAATGGTTATAGTGGACATCCCTTGTGTGTTCCTGATCTTTGGGGAAGAGCTCTCAGTTTTTCCCCATTGGGAATGATATTTGCTGTGGGTGTTTCATAGAGAGCTTTTATGATATTGAGGTATGTACCCTCTATCCCTACACTGTGAAGAGTTTTAATCAAGAAATCATGGTGTATGGTGAGTGCTGTGAAGTGTGTAAACCTGGCGATTCACAGACCTGTACCCCTGGGGATAAAAAGATATTATATGTTTTAAAAAAATAAAACTTAAATTAAAAAAAAAAAAAAAAAAGAAATCATGGTGTATTTTGTCAGAAGCTTTCTCTGCATCAGTTGAGAGGATCATATGATTCTTGTTCTTTATTTATTATATCACATCGATTGATTTGTGGATATTGAACCAACCTTGCAGCTCAGGAAAAAAATCCCACTTGGTTGTGGTGAATGATCCTTTTAATGTACTGTTGGATCTATTGGCTTGTATTTTGGTGAGAAATTTTGCATCTATGTTTATCAGGGATATTGGTCTGTAATTCTCCTTTTTGGTGGGGTCTTTGGTTTTTGGATCAAGGTAATTCTGGCCCCATAGAATGAGTTTAGAAGTTTTCCTTCCATTTCTATTTTTTTGAACAGTTTCAGAAGAATAGGTTTTAATTTTTCTTTAAATATTTAGAATTCTCCTGGGAAGCCATCTGGCCCTGGGCTCTTGTTTGTTGGGAGGTTTTTGATTACTGTTTCAATTTCCTTGCTGGTTATGGGTCTGTTCGGGTTTTCTATTTCTTCCTGGTTCAGTTTTGGTACTTTATACATCTCTAGTAATGCATCTGTTTCTTCCAGATTGTCTAATTTGCTGGCATATAGTTGCTCATAATATGTTCTTATAATTGTATTTCTTAGTATTGGTGGGTGGTATTTTGATAGGGATTACATTAAATGTGTAGATTGAGCAAGACTTTCAATTTTTCCTTGGTTTCTTAAGATAAAAATGTATTGACCCTTAAATGGCATCACTAAGGTTTGGATGCAGAGTGAGTTGCCTACAGGAAGCCAATTAGGGAGGTAGATAATTAGTTATCTCCACTGTGACTAGAGTCTAGTCAACAAAAAGCCAACTTTTTCTCGTCAAAAATTGGATAGATTTTATAGTTGTATGAACAAACCTTTATTTATAAAATTACTGCACTATTCTTGACCTACAGTGAACACTGAGTAAATAATGAAAGTGTAAGAATACGCATATCTTTGGGGTTTCCCTTTGATTTTCACATAGACTATTATACTATTAAGCAGACTGTTGTGGTTGGAGCACTGCAAGAGGATGTATTGAATGCACAGCCTTTGATCATCTTATTCTTCCATCTACCCATGTTTCAAATGTTTGGGGGGAACCTACCATGTAACCAGCCAGGGACAGAGAAAAGTCCCTGTCCCTGTGCCTGTCATATTTAGTGTATAAGCCACTTAACCTTTTAGTAGAGAGATTGATGAAGTCTTTTGCCTTTTGCTGTACTCAGAGTTGCTGTGTCCTTGGTCAAAATTGTATTCCAGACATCCTTTTGTGGTTATTGCTTTGTGTTTAATTGGCCACTAGTTACAGAAAAGCAGGTTCTCTGGACATAGCCAGTCCCTGCTTTATGTTCTTATCTCATGTTTTTCACTTTATGCTGTTACATGTAACATCTAGGGACTCTCCAGTACTAGGGATTCATAGTTCTAAGTAGCTTTGTACTACAGGCAATAGCTAATATTTTTGAACATTTGCTGTATCTATGACAGACATTAGTCTAAGAACATTTCATGTTTTCGCATTTAACCCTTATAGTATCCATGAAGTGTTATTGTTCCCATTTAACAGATAAGGAAACTAAGTCAAACAGGATTATACTTATAATTTCACAAAGGCAAACACTTGGTCTTTTTAATAGGAAGGTCATTTTGGCATCCCCCCCCCCTTTTTTTTTTTTTTTCAAATTATTTCCATATGTTATCTCACTTGTTCTGACATCTGTCCCCACTTATTTACATGGGATAAGTGAGGTAAATGAGGGTGAGTCTCTGCTTTCCAGGTGAAGGACTGTATAGTAGTTCGAACCAGCGCTTCTAAATCCTGGTCCAACACCCTTCCTCCAGGAACACACTGTGTTCTTTCTGCTCATCTACCAGTATATCTCTCCTGAAGATGTGGGTCTCTAGTTTTTATGGGAGATTTAGAATCTTGGTGACTTTAAATAATTCCTGGAAGAGCATTATAATGTAGCATGTTTCATACCCACTCCTTTTAGTCTAGGATCTAGATTATTTCAAATAAGTACCAAGCACCATCTTTTTCTGCTCCTTTGTTAGATTAATATCTGGAATTTGCTCTTAGTAGCTCTGGAGTAAAAGGCCAGTTCTCTGACCAAAGAATCAGTACTAATTGGAAATAAATCAGAGTTTGCTATAGCTAAAAGGGAAAACTCCCACAAATTTATCTGTCATTTTGATTCATTCTTTTATCCTTGATAGTAGATTTTCAGGGTCTCAAAGAGGCTCTGTCTATGAACTTGCCAGTAGAAGTATCTTGTTTTACATATGATGAAAATGGTGAGAGCACTTCTTTTGACAGGAAATTTCACTTCTTGTTACTGAAAGCTGTCACAACAGTTATTATGTCTGGCTTTCAGAGATTTCCTGGAGTTAGAAGAACAATAGACAGTTAAAATGGCAATATCAAGAGCATTCTGGGGTTTTATAATGAGTACCAAGGGAATTTTTTTTTCTCTTGAGCTTGTAAGAAAAAAGTAGGAATATTTAGGAGACTGAGGATAATGTGGAAATGAACTTTAATGGTTTATTTTTTTAAAACAGAGTGTTCTTTCTAACCATTGGAAGTTGAAAAAATTAATTTTATAGCATGGTTCCCATTTTCTTGTTACCGAGTTGGCAGTGACTAAGGGATATTTCTCTTCAGCTGTCCCTCTCTGGTTTTTAAGTAATCCCCCTCAAAAATCACATTTGCAGCTTTTTGTCTGTCTATCTATCTATCTATTTATAGGTGGAAAGGGACAAATGGAAATGGAAAGAGAGAATCTTAAGTAGGGTCCATGCTCAGCATGGAGTTTGATGTGGGACTCAATCTTATACCCTGAGATCGTGACTTGAGCTGAAATCAAGAGTTGGATGCTTAACAACTGAGCCACCCAGGCGCCCCCCTGCCCTATCTCTTTATTTGATTAAGCATCATTTAGTTTTTGGTCCCGTTTGTTGGTTCTTAATTTTTATATGTACAGGGCTTCTGAGGCTTACTATCTCTAATTTTGTAGTAAGAGTTATTTCTCTGCTTCCTGTAAACCCACCCCTCACCCCTCAAAAAGAGACTCCCATGCATTAGGAAGAGCATTGGCTTATTTTATTGTGTAATGTGCACTTATGTGGTTTTATGAGTGGAGACTAATATACCAATAATTTGACTCTTCGTATGAGGATGAGGAAGATTTGAGGTTCTCAAAACGTGAAATTTTCCCTGGAATTAGCCTAAAGAGAGCTCTTTAAGAGCTCTCTACTCTTGGCCTATTGCCAAGTCTGTGAACTTTTTTTAAACTTTGGGTCAGGAGAGGGCTTCAGTTTGCCTAAGGGCTATGTGTGCTTCAGGCTACTGCCCCAGGAGGCTGACTTGGCAACTGCCCTTTCTGCAGCCAGTCAGCCCCCAAGTATGTTTTAATAAATAGAAAAAAGCTAAGTCCCTTTAGAAGGGCTGGAACAGACTAGTAGTTGCTAGGCAAGTGAAAGTAATTCAGTGTCCTTGCCAAACGTCTGCCATGTGAATAAGGAACTTTCAGGGAAGGGGGAGTGAGATGGTGATGCATGTTGGTTGCCATAGGAATGTTTCCCTAATTGAAATAAGACCACAGAGCTGAGACCAAGACGGCCGCATGTATGGTTCTTTCTGCTTGGAAATGGAAGCGCAGAGTGGGCAGTGCGGCAAAGGTAAAGCATGGGAATGAAGGAGTAAAACCTAAGGTTTTCTAGGGGTTAGGGTGTGGGAAAGGTGTAAGGAACAGTGCATCTTCTGAAGGGAGAAAGGGCTCAAGCAAATCCCTAGATGACCTATGAAATTAATGGTTTCTTAAGCTAAAATCAGGGGGAGAAGAAAGAATAGATTAACTCAGGAGGATTCTGTGATGAGCTCTTATGCTATTCTGAAGACCTGAGACTTATTGCAGAAATTACAATTCAATTAAATCAGGGAGAATTCCAGTTAGAATCTGGAATAAACCCAGGTTTAAGTTAGATGGAGGTTTAAAATGGTGAAATTTAGGGGTGCCTGGGTGGCTTCAGTAGATTGGGCTTCTGCCTTCAGCTCAGGTCGTGGTCTCAGGGTCCTGAGATCAAGCCCCAGGTCGGGCTCTCTGCTCAGCCAGGAGCCTGCTTCTCCCTCACTCTCTGCCTGCCTCTCTGTGTACTTGTGATCTATGTCAAAAAAAAAAAAATCTAAAATGGTGGAATTTAGTGGAAAAGATAATTTAAAGGTAGGTATTTTAAATTTATGTAAATATACTAAACTGTCTTTATTTTAATTCATAAAAAAGGTAGTGATTAAGGATTTGTTAATGAATTGTGCTGATCAAGTTTTATTTTTATAGGGAAAAGAAGCACAGTTGACCAAATTGTGTGCTTCAGTGTAAAACCTTAAGAAACCCTCTGAGGTGGGCTTACTGCCCTATTACTATTAGTAAGCACCTTACATATATGATAGCAGCTTCCAGAATGACAGCTCAGGGTCCAAGTAGAAATAAGTAGCTTTTAGCAAATATTAAACCTTGAATGTGCTGCTGAACTTCTCTGTGATTAATCGATTATCCAGTTCTTAAAATGGAGGTGATAGCTGATATCTGTATCTAGGAATGGTGTGAGCATGGAATACTGCTGCTTTCATTGAATGTAATTTCTGGGGTTGGTATAACATCCCAAGGTGCCTCTGATGATAATGACAGCCTTAGTTTGTCAGTAGTGGCTTAGGGCAAAGAGTGTTTATCTTTTAGGCTATGATCTTCAAAGGAACTTTCTTTAACTGATAAAGGTTTACTTGTACATATGAAGGCTATATATTTATTATCATTTGCCATATATTTGGTTCAAGTTCAGTTGCTATTTAAAATAGCTTCTTCCTTAGACTATGTGTGTGTGTGTGTGTGTGTATGTGGATTGTATGTAACTGTTTCCTTTTTATGTGGTTGCTTTTTGGGTCATATAAAAGAAGACTAGCAGAATGTGATATTTATTCTCAAAATTTGACTTTTTCTTTTTTTTTCTTTTTTTTTTTTTTAGATTTTATTTATTTGTCAGAGAGGGAGAGAGAGCGAGCGAGCACAGGCAGACAGAATGGCAGGCAGAGGGAGAAGCAGGCTCCCCGCCGAGCAAGGAGCCCGATGTGGGACTCGATCCCAGGACGCTAGGATCATGACCTGAGCCGAAGGCAGCTGCTTAACCAACTGAGCCACCCAGTCGTCCCAAAATTTGACTTTTTCTAATGCAGAAATGGAAAGAATGCCATGGGACCTGGATTTTAGTAGTCACTGTGTTCTGTATCATGGCTCATTCCCCAGTTCAGTTTCTTGAGTCTGGAACTTCAGTGCTAATTTTATTTGATAATTGATCAGATGCTGGTTGATTGATACAAATTATCTGAGACAAATTTGTAAACCAAATGCCAATTTTTAATTTATTGAGAGAGTATAATTAGAAAAACTGTCTTTGGGTTCTTCAGATGTTATAACCTGTCCCTAGTATGATTTTGACAAAGAAGCCAAAATATATACTGGCTGTAATGTTCTTTAAACAAACAAACAAACAAACAAAACCCATAATCTAGATTCTCTAGAATCTAGAGCAGTGCTATTGCATAATAGTACAATGTGAATCTCAAATGTGAGCCTTATATGTCATTTTAAATTTCCTAGTAGCCACTTAAATTAGTAAAAGGAAACAGGTGAAATTAATTTTTAATATATTTAACCTAATATATATAAAATTTTTCATTTTAACAGTAATTTATATAAGTGAGATAGTATGTATGTTTTTCATATTAGGTCTTGAATTCTGTACATTTTACACTTAGGACACATACCAATTTGACTCTAAATTTTTACAGAAAATACCTGTATTTATATTAAAATTTACAGTTGAAAAAGTAGATTCATATAATCAAGTTACTCCAAACATTCATACCACTTTCCAATAACTGAATCAGTGTCTATATCTAAATTTAATTAAAGTTAAATAAAATTTAAAATAAATGGAATTCAGTTCCTCGGTGACACTAGACACATTTCAAGTACTCAGTGACACATATGGCTAGTAGTTGCTACCATATTGGGCAACATATAGAGGACTGCTCTTATCTAGCTGCTTTTCCTCCCACATACCTCAGATTTGAAGACCTCTGTGAGAATTCTAATGAAGAGAAGAAAAAAAAATCTAATATACTTTATAAGTATAGGACTACAGACAGAGTTTATGCTTTTCAAAGGAAATTTCAGCTTAAGCTGTATTAGAACCTGTCTGGCAAGGAGTAATCTATCTGGTGGACCATACTATCTTTACTTTGCTTCCAAACACACCCTCATTGTCTTTCAAACAGACAAAAACATGCCATCATTGGCAGTTTGCCTCAGATTCCTCTGGTCCTCAACTCCATGATAGTTCATTTTCATTTCATCAGTGCATTTCCTGGTTATGCACCCCCTTTATCTTTCTCATTGTTTGAGTGTTCACATTTGGCTCTAATTCCTAGTTGACCTTAGTGAAGGATTCAAATGTTCAAATTACAGGTTAGTTAAGGTCATCTATACTGAGGTAAATGTGATTGGTTTATGTTAATTTGAATAAGAAAATTTTCCTCCTTTGCTTCTTGCTCCAGATTTCCAGAGTGGCTTGGCCAAGAAATCTCACTCTCCCCTTACCCATGGGAGTATCTATCTTTGGAAAAATCAGGGTTCTTTGATATAGTAGTCAGACTTGTTAACCTTAAAACCTCTCTTTCTTTCTTTTTTTTTTTTTCCTTACTGTTTAAAAAAAAAAAAGATTTATTTATTTGAGAGAGAGACAGTAAGAGAGAGCATGACAGAGAAGGTCAGAGGGAGAAGCAGCTGGGGGCCCAATGCAGTACTCAATCCCAGTACTCTGGGATCACAACCTGAACCGAAGGCAGTTGCTTAACCAACTGAGCCACCCAGGCACCCAAGAACCTCTCTTTCCTTAGACAAGAGGAATTAAGAAATTAGTAAGTAGATAGGTAATGACTTGGAAGGTAAAAACTCCCCTTCAACTTTCTGGAATTTTTTGCCCTGCATCTTGATTGGGTCTGAAAATTTATCTGGCATGTAGTATAATAGTGACTCCATCACTGGGATGAACACAGAACTTCATCAGTTCCTGTTGACTACCTGCCACTTTCAAGGGACATCACCAATGACAGTATTGAAATTTGTCCTCTGTGTTCTGGAATATATAGAGTGCAAAGCACCTATAGCCTTCCAGGTCTAGAGAATGGTGTATTATCCAAGACAGTAACAAGTACTCTCTTGGCAAGAAAGCTAGGTTGGAAATTAGGAACTGTTTGACCTGTTGAGACATTTTAACCCAATCTGAATAGGAATGCATATTATGTTCTTCCTCATCACTATCAGCGTCAAATCATTTTAAAAAGGACTTTGTGGAATGAGTATTGGGGGATAGCTAGAAATCCTTGGCTGCCACTACCTAGTCTATCAGCTATAAGGGGTGTGACATCAGGAAAGCCATTGACTTCTTGCTCTAGGCCACACTTTTCACCTGTCATGTGAGAGTGTTACACCAAATCATCTTGAGGTCCCTTTCAGCCATCACATGTTTTGATCATCTAGTCTAATCCCATAGCTTCTTAGATGAGGAATGAAGGCCTGCAAAGTTTCTTCTGAGATCACATAGCAAGTGTGAAGCAGGTCTCCAGTTATCACAGTCATGTGCTTTGCCTGCCCCAATGAGCTGCATCATGCACTTAGATGCTGAGGTTGAATTACGTGAAGATATCCTGAAGAATGGCTGGTTCTGTTTTTTCCTATAACAATATTGATTTTTGTCTGCTTATTTTGAGATTACTGGCTAAAACCTCTAAAACCCCTGGGTTACCTGTTGCTTTACCTCCTTCATGTAACAAGTCAGTAATTCCCTGTTGCTTTACCTCCTTCGTGTAACAAGTCAGTAATTCAGCTCAGATATCTGTGTGGCATAAAGTCCCCCAATGACCTCAAAATGAAAAAAAAATGTGTGTTTATAAGCACTTAAGCACACGTGCATGTACACACACACACATTCTTTACTGCTGAAAATGCTTGATAACAAATGGAAAAGAAGTAGCTGACATGCAGATTTGAATTTGCATAAATATTTGCCAAATAGCAGCTACAACAAAGAAAAGCAGAACAGAGGGTGTAGTGCTCTGCTTTTGTTGAAGTTCCCAGTATGGGGTGGAGGCTCACTTCCAAGTGTGGGAGGAATACTTACAGATAAGAAGTTAAGCCTGACTTTTCTGGAGGGCTTCTTTTAACTGGGAAGTTAAGCCTGACTTTTCTGGAGGGCTTCTTTTAACTGGGCAAAACCAGTGGCCTGCAAACTCTGTTAGCCTGTCATTAAATAAAAAAAACAAGAGGTGTCAAGAAAAAGAAACTTATTGATTGCCTATTATGTACCAAGCATGCTAAGTATTTTATATATATTGACTCATTTAGTTCTGTGACCACCCTGCAGGATAGATAGGTATTATTTTCATTTTACAAATCAATAAAAGTACTCAGTAAAGTTATGTAGCTTGCCTAGGGTCACATAATAAATGAGTAGGGATTTTCTTTGGCTCTAAAATCTGATTACACTAACGTCCAATAGCAGATGACAATATGTAGACCTTAGTAATTTCATTTTGATTCCACTGACTTTGAGGAGGACACCTGAGATGCCAACATAAAAAGACCAAAGTAAAAGATACCATGATGGAAAAAATTTCATTTATAGACAGCGGTTGTTAATGTGCATCTCAGAGATTCTCTGAAGTAATTAAAAACAAAAATATTAAAGGATTTTTTTCAAATAATAGGTATATAAACGAATCCACTTATCAACATCAATGATCAGCAGCAGGTATAATGAATCCTAAATCAAGTTTAATCAAATAGATTTCTATAATTTTGGTTTTTAGAAACCATGCTGTTTCGGTTGTTGGTTCTCAGTCATTTATCCTTTGGATACATGGGAGGATGACATTTACATTCAATATCTTTTCTGTACATATGACAACTGTTCAAGTTAGCTAATGCTGCAGCACAACAAACTTAGTGCCGTAAAGCAACAACTGTATTTTGCTCAAAAATCTGCAATTTGGGCAGGACTCAGCAGGGACATTCACCATCAGCTGGGTTGACTTGGAGGCTGGGGGTTATAATCATCTGAAGCTCACTCCCTCACCATCTGGAGGGCTGGGAAAGACTAAAACACCCCCACTGTTCCAGCATCTCTGTTTCTTTGTGGTCTCTCCAGCATGACAGCTTCAGGGTAACCAGGCTTCTTCCATGCCAGCACAGTTAGTATTCTCAAAGCATATGACCCAAGAAAGAGAATGTCAGGTGGGAACTTTATCTTTTATGACCCACACTAGGAAATCTACACATCCTTACCCCAATCATGGAAGCAGTTACAAAGGCCACTCAGTTTCAGTGGGAATGGAAATAGATTCCATCTCTTGATAAAGAAGTGGAAAGCTTCTGAAAGACCACGTAGGACTAGAGATACTGTATTGGCCATTTTTGGAAAATAGTCTGTTGCACAGGTAAGCTAGGCTACAGGTTACATGCTGGTTCCCAAGCCACATGTATTTCTGATCATTTATCTCTCACCCAAGGATGCATATTGGCATGCAAATAAAATATTTCCCTATAATTAAACCCACCAAAAGTTTTAAAAAGTGTATCATCTTTAAGTTTTTGGCACCCTACCTACCATTAGAAACATAAAACACTAGTGGATTAGGCTAATGAAGTAGATAGTTGAGACTTTCCCTAAATTTTTCATCATTGTTAAACCAGTATTTGTTAAATGTTCCAAATGTTCCTATTTCTCCATTTCTATTTTGGGTGCAGAGGTAAACAGCTGAATATTTATGTAAACAGCTTTGCATAGAAACCTTTCCTTTTAAAACTAAAAAATGAGAACAATTGCACTTAAAATTGAATGTTTCCTGAAGGAGTTTGTTTTAGCATTTTATAAGCAGCTGCTGCCACTTTTGGAGATGAAATGATAATTCAAGACACATTTTCAAAGTTGACAAAATTAGTATCTTCTCCCAAGCTCTTCTTGTAAATTATGGGAATCCTATGACATGACAGACAACAGACTTTTTGCATTAATTGGGCTATTTGTTCTAGACCTTTTTTAAAACCAAAAATAATTCATGTAAGAGAGAATATAAAATTTGGGGTACGGTTTAAAGAATTAAAAACTTAAATACTCATGTGTTTATCATCCAAGTTAAAAAGTAAGCTATCACCGTCCCTACCCTGTAGAGGTCAAACCTGACCTGACTTTTGTGTTAATTGTCACTTTTCTTTCTTTTGTTATATTACCCATCTATCCAGTCAAATCCTTCAGTTGTTTAGATCAGTGCTTTTCACTTCCATTAAAAATATTTCCTATAAAGAGCTTGCACATTTTTTGTTAAGTTTATTCCTGGGTACTTTTTATTTTTGTTGCTGTTAGTGATATTCTGATTATTGCTGCATATACGCATGTAGTTGATTTGTATATACTGGTTTTGTAAAAATCAAATGTGCTAAATCTTACTAGTTAAAATAATTTGTCTTTTGTTTCTTTTGGGATTTCAACATAAACATATTATCTATAATGACAACAGTTTTGTAACTTCCCTTATAATTTTTATATATTTTCTTTTTCTTATATTTTTGACCTGGTCAGGTCTGCCAGAGCAATGTTAAATAGATATGGTTAATAGCTGGAACCCCAGTCTTTCTGATTTTAAAAGAAATTTTTTTTTATTATTTTCATTATCAAGTATATAATGTTCATTGTAGGTTTTGTTTTTGTTCTTTATTTTGGTAGATATCCCTTATCAGTCAAGTGTGGGTTTTTTCCCCTATTCTTAGTTTCTGAGTTTTTAAAATTGTGAATGAGTGTTGAATTCTATAAATATCCTTCTGTGGCTAGTGATTTGGTCATATGATTTTTTCCCTTTACTTTGTTTTTAGGATGAGTTACATTAACTGTTTTCTAATAATAAATCAAGGTTGCATCTCTTTGATAAATCCAATTATGTTTACAAGTAATTTGTTTAGAATTTTTCACCTATATGAAATTGATCTATAATGCTCATTTTTCATTCTATTTCTTTCTTAATTTGGCAAGAGTTATGTTGAAAGAGTCGGGGAGTTTTCCCTCTATGGAAGATTGGAATAGAAAGACTGAAATTTCTGTTCCATGAATGTCTCATAGAACTTGGCTTAACCTCGGGCTCTCTGCTCAGCGGGGAGCCTGCCCCCCCTCCACCTACTTGTGATCTCTCTCTGTCAAATAAATAAATAAAATCTTTTAAAAAAAAAAAAAAGAAAGAACTTGGCTTAACCTTACAAAGAACCTGTCTGAGCCCAGTGATTTCTTTGTTGGAAGATTTATTCAAAAGTTATAACACTATTCAAGTTTTCTACGTAAGTCACATTTGGTAAATTGTAGCTGTATTTTTCTAGATGTTTCTCCTTTTCACAAGTTTTCAAATTTATTGGGCTAAACTTGTTGAAAATAAAGTTGTTGAAAATATTTTCATTTATTACTTGTAGCATTTATAGTTCTATTTTTCTTTTTCAGCCCTATGATTATATGCATTCCTTCAGGGTTTCCACCCCTTGATTATCATACTAAAAGCTCGTCTGTTTCCTTAGTTTTTACCAAGACCCCAAAATTTCTATTTTACCAAGATCCAATAATTTCTATTATGTATTTTTTTGTCTTTTTCATTAATTACTTAATCTTATTTTCTTATTTACCCTCTTAAATTTGGAAGACTATCCCATTAATTTGGAACCTTTTTTTTTCTTTTCTAATATAAACATATAAGGTTATAAACTTCCATTTATATTTTGGCTCCATTCCTCAAATTTTGATATGACAGTTTATTTTTCAGTTTTAAGGATTTTCAGTTTCCATTTTTTTTTTTAAGAGACAGAGAGAGAAAATCTTAAGCAGCTCTATGCCCAACATGTTGACTTCACAACCTTGAAATCATGATCTGAGCTGAAATCAAGAGTCAGACGCTTAATCAACTGAGCCACCGAGGTGCCCCTCCAGTTTCTATTTCTATTTCTTCTCTGGTTGTGAGTTGTTTTAAAATATGTTTTTCTTTAAACTTCTTATATGAGAGTTTTCTAGTTATCTTTAAAAAATTTATTTCTAATACCAAATTGTATTACAATAACAGAATCTTTTGAAATTTATTGATGCTATCATAGCTTAGTTTTCAGAATTGTATAATGTATCACTAGTTGTTGCATTTAATATTCTACATGTGGTCTATATTATTAAAAAGCTTATTAGTTAAGCTGTTTAAAACTTCCATCCTTACTAATATTTTATTTGCTGAAGCTGTCAATTACTAGGAGAATTGTATTTCAGTTTCTCTCTCTGGTGATGGATTTGTCCATATCTTCTCACTACCATGTCAATCTTTACTTTGCAAATTTTGGGACAGTATTAATAGGTACATACAGACGTATAATTCTTTTGCATGTGTCTTGTTCCATGTTTTAGGCATTTTTTGGGCATATCTTTTAAAAGCAGGCTGTAGCTAGATTTTTGTTCAGTCTAAAAATATTTACCTTTAATTGAAAAGTGGGGTCCATTAGCATTTTTGGCATTAATGATAAATTTATACTTCTTTCACTGTTTTATGTATTTTTATGAATGTGTTCCATTTCTTCTCTTGCCCTTTTGCCATCTTTTGAACTGATAATTTTTTTGTATTCATTTTTTCCCCTACTTCTTTGGAGGTTGTATGCTTTATGTCTACTCCCTTAATAGTTCTTGCTAGTTTAATGGGCATACTTTTAAAAGTTTCTATTTAGTATGTTACCACTCCTGCTCCAAAACTCAAAGGCCTATCTCTCCTCAAGTTCTCTATTTCCCCCCACAGATTACACATTTTTCTAACAGTTTTAAATGTTTACTTAGTTTTACCTATCTCTTTTTAAAATTTTATTTTATTTTTTTCAGTGTGCTTTACCTATCTCTTTACCAATGTTTTTCCTCATTTTTACTTTCTTTCCTCTTTTTGAAATGTTTCCTCTAGAATTTTTTTTTTTTTTATTTATTCATTTGACAGATAGAGATCACAAGTAGGTAGAGAGACAGGCAGAGAGAGAGGAGGAAGCAGGCTCCCCGCTGAGCAGAGAGCCCGACGTGGGGCTCGATCCCAGAACCCTGGGATCATGACCTGAGCCGAAGGCAGAGGCTTTAACCCACTGAGCCACCCAGGCGCCCCTCCTCTAGAATTTCTTGAGTGAATCTCTTTTTTTTAAAGATTTTATTTATTTCTTTATGAGAGACAGAGAGTGAGAATGAGAGGCAGAGGGAGAAGCAGACTCCCCGCTGAGCAGGGAACATGATGTGGGACTCCATCGATCCCAGGATTCCAGGATCACAGCCTGAGGTGAAGGCAGATGTTTAACTGACTGAACCACCCAGGCACTCCAGAGTCTTTTTTTTTTTTTTTTT